>NC_041390.1:336325699-336354869 GCF_002162155.2 Triticum dicoccoides | reverse complement strand
TGAGAGAACTTAGGCGAGTGCTAGACTGCAGCTAAGACCCCGAGTGGGAGGATTGCTCTCCACTCGGTAGGATTTTTTTCAAACTTAGGCGAGTGCCGGACTGCAGCTAAGTCTCCAAGTGAGAGAACTTAGGCGAGTGATAGACTGCAGCTAAGCCCCCGAGTGGGAGGATTGCTCTCCACTCGGTAGGATTTTTTTCAAACTTAGGCGAGTGCCGGACTGCAGCTAAGTCTCCAAGTGAGAGAACTTAGGCGAGTGCTGGACTGCAGCTAAGCCCCCGAGTGGGAGGATTGCTCTCCACTCGGTAGGATTTTTTCAAACTTAGGCGACTGCCGGACTCGCAGCTAAGCCACCCACTGGGGGATTTCTTACGCAAACAAAAACAATAATAATCACTGGAATATTATAACGCTCTTGTCTTTGATAAATAAACTACAGGAGTTTTTCTTATTATATCTCTTCCGAGGGAGAATTTAAGTATAAAAGGGGCGGAGTAGCTCTGCATTCCAGGCTCGTGGCTCATCAATCTGGCAATCGACATTGTAGAGGTGGTATGCTCCATTGTGGAGGACTCTGGTGACTATGAATGGGCCTTCCCAAGTAGGAGTGAGCTTGTGTGGTTTCTGCTGATCCTCTCGGAGGACTAAGTCTCCTTCTTGGAAGGCTCGGCTCTTCACGTTTCTGGCGTGGAATCGACACAAGTCTTGCTGATAGATGGTCGATGGAATCAAGGCCATTTCTCTTTCTTCTTCTAGGAGGTCGACTGCGTCCTGCCGGGCTTGTTCTGCTTCATCTTCTGAGTAGAGCTCGACCCTGGGAGCGTTGTGAAGCAGGTCGCTCGGTAAGACCACCTCGGCTCCATAGACCAGAAAGAATGGGGTTCTTCCGATCGATCGATTTGGGTTTGTCCTCAATCTCCAAAGGACTGATGGAAGCTCGTCGACCCATGCACCTGCTCCGTGCTTGAGATCGTGCAACAATCGGGGTTTCAGTCCTTTGAGAATTAGGCCGTTTGCCCTTTCTGCTTGCCCATTCGACTGAGGGTGAGTGACCGAAGCATAGTCGACCCGAGTGTCCTGAGAGGCGCAAAAGACCCTGAATTTGTCAGAATCGAAGTTTGACCCGTTGTCGGTGATGATGCTGTGTGGAACTCCATATCTGAATATCAACTCTCTGATGAAACTGATAGCAGTGCAAGCATCAAGATTCTTGATAGGCTTGGCTTCAATCCATTTAGTGAACTTGTCGACTGCTACCAGCACGTGAGTGAAGCCGCTCCTGCCTGTTTTCAGTGGTCCAACCATGTCCAACCCCCAAACAGCGAAAGGCCAGAAGAGTGGAATAGTTTTCAGGGCTGACGCGGGCTTGTGCGGCATATTGGAGTAATACTGACATCCTTCACATTTGTCGACTATCTATTAGGCCATCTCATTGGCTCTTGGCCAGTAGAACCCCGCTCGGTATGCTTTAGCCACAATGGTTCGAGAGGACGCATGATGACCACAGATCCCCGAGTGGATATCATTAAGGATCATCTGACCTTCTTCTGGTGTAATACACTTCTGGCCGACCCCAGTCGCGCTTTCTCTATATAACTGTCCCTTTATGACTGTAAAGGACTTGGATCGACGGACGATCTGTCGAGCCTCTTCCTCGTCTTCTGGGAGCTCTTTCCTTAGGATGTACGTGATGTACGGTTCTGTCCAGACGGGAGTGATAACTAAGGCTTCCATGATCAGGTCGACCACAGCTGGAACTTCAACTTCAGTCGGATCCGTGGCACTTTTTGGCTGCGGGGCCTCTTCAGTGAAGGGATCCTCTTGGACTGATGGTGTGTGGATGTGTTCCAAAAACACATTGCTGGGAATGGCTTCTCTTTTGGAACCTATTTTTGCCAGATCATCAGCTGCTTGATTTTTCAGTCGGGGTATGTGATGAAGCTCTAACACCTCGAATTTCTTCTCCAGCTTTCTCACTGCATTGCAATAACCAGTCATGGCTGGACTTCTGACGTCCCGTTCCTTCATCACTTGATTGACCACCAAATCTGAGTCGCCATAGACCATGAGGCGACGGACGCTGAGTGAAATGGCCATGCGCAACCCATATAAAAGTGCTTCGTATTCTGCCTCGCTGTTAGAGGAATCAAAGTGGATTTGAAGAACATATCTGAGTTTATCTCCTCTAGGGGAGACCAACACCACTCTGGCTCCGGAACCATTTAGCATCTTGTAACCGTCAAAGAACATGGTCCAATGCTCCGAGTGAATCTGAGTCGGCAGTTGCTGTTCAATCCACTCGGCGACGAGATCCGCCATTGCCTGGGACTTGATAGCTTTCTTTGCCTCAAACTTGATATCTAGAGGAAGAAGTTCAATCGCCCATTTTGCCACTCAACCAGTTGCGTCTCTGTTATGCAAGATCTCTGACAACGGAGCATCGCTGATGACTGTAACGGAATGATGAGAGAAGTAGTGGGAAACTTTCTTTGTAGTCATGTAAATCCCATATACGAGCTTCTAATAATGAGGGTATCTTTGCTTCGATGGGGTCAAGACTTCAAAAATATAATACACTGGGCACTGAACTTTGAAGGTTTTCCCTTCTTCTTACTGCTCGACCGTAAGTACCGTACTGACGACTTGTCCTGTGGCTGCAATGTAAAGCAGCAAAGGCTCCTTGCTGATTGGGGCAGCAAGCACCGGCTGGGTGGAGAGCAGAGCTTTGAGCTCTGCGAACGCTGCGTCAGCTTCAGGAGTCCACTCGAACTTTTCAGACTTCTTCATCAATTGGTAAAGAGGCAATGCCTTTTCACCGAGGCGAGATATGAATCGACTTAGGGCGGCCAAGCAACCAGTAAGCTTCTGAACATCGTGCACTCGCACAGGACTTTTCATTCGGAGTATAGTACCGACTTTTTCTGGATTGGCGTTGATTCCCCGTTCGGAAACAAGAAAACTGAGTAACTTTCCACCAGGAACTCCGAATGTGCATTTTGATGGATTAAGCTTGATATCAAACCTTCTGAGGTTGGCAAAGGTTTCAGCAAGATCAGTCAGCTGGTCGGAACCCTTCCCTGACTTGACCACAATAGCATCCATGTATGCCTCCACATTCCTACTGATTTGGGTGAGCAAACACTTCTGAATCATCCTCATGAATGTGGCTCCGGCATTCTTGAGGCCGAATGGCATGGTAACATAACAGAAGCACCCGAATGGGGTGATGAAAGCTGTTTTGATCTCGTCAGGTCCATACAGACGGATCTGATGGTACCCAGAATAGGTGTCTAAAAAAGACAGTTGCTCACATCCCGCAGTCGAGTCGACTATCTGGTCGATCCGGGGAGAGGAAAATGATCTTTCGGGCAGGCCCGATTGATATGTTTAAAGTCAATGCGCATGCGAAGTGACTTGTCCTTTTTGGGGACCATGACAACATTGGCGAGCCACTCGGAGTGGTAGATTTCTCGGATAAACTCCGCCACTAAGAACCGAACCACCTCTTCGCCAATGGCTTTTCTCTTCTGGACGGCGTACCATCGGAGATGTTCCTTGACAGGTTTTACTTTTGAGTCGACTCTTAGGCGGTGCTCAGCCAGCTCCCTGGGAACACCCGGCATGTCAGAGGGCTTCCATGCGAAAATGTCCCAGTTCTCACGGAGGAACTGGATGAGCGCTTCTTCCAATTTGGAGTCGAGTGTTATCGAGATATGAGTTGGAGCAGCGCTGGGGTCGGTCGGGTGGATATGAGCTGTCTTTGTATCGCCAGTCGACTTAAAAGCTGACTCCGTAGCGGGCTTCTTGGCTCGCAACAAATCACTCGGGTCTGCGGTCTTCTGGTATTCCTGCAACTCCACTACTGCCATCTAAGCGTCGGCGATCTTCGAACCTTTCTGAAAACATTCTTCCGCTTTCTTCTGATTGCCCATAATAGTGATCACACCTTTGGGACCAGGCATCTTCAATTTGAGATACACATAACACGGTCGGTCCATGAAGCGTGCATAAGCCGGCCTGCCCAAAATAGCGTGATAGGCACTCTGGAAGTCTACAACTTCAAATGTCAACTTCTCTTTGCGGTAATTCTTGGAATCACCGAAAACCACGTCAAGAGCAATCTGGCCGAGTGATTCAGCCTTCTTCCCAGGAATGACTCCATGGAAACTCATGTTGCTGGCACTGAGTCTGGACATCGGAATGCCCATCCCTTTCAACGTCTCAGCATACAATATGTTCAAACCACTGCCACCTTCCATCAGGACTTTGGTCAGTCGAGTGCCTTCAACCACTGGGTCGACCACCAGAGCTTGCCTCCCAGGGGTGGCAATATGCGTTGGGTGATCGGACTGGTCGAACATGATGGCAGTCCTGGACCATTTCAAATAACCGGGTGTCGCCGGAGCAACCATATTCACCTCTCGGTTGATGACTTTCAATCGACTTTTGCTCTCAACATCAGCAAAAATCATCAAGGTGGAATTGACTTGAGGGTATCCGTCGTCACTGTCCTCTTTGTCCTCGACCTTGTCCGATTCCTTTTCCTTACCTTTGGGCTGCTTGCCCTGGAACTGCTGGATCAAGAGTCGACACTGTCGAGTGGTATGTTTCGGGTAAATGAAATTACCCTCTTCATCTTTCTTCGTGTGGACGAGACATGGCAAGTCCAACACATCATTTCCGTCCTGGTCTTTAACCTTTTTGGGGTTCCAAGGCCCTTTAGGTTTCCCTTTAAAGTTTCCCTGAGTTACAGCCAACGCTTCCCCGGGAGCAGCTGGCTCGGCTTTCCGCTTCTGTTTCCGATTGGAATTTCCTCCGGTTTCTTGGGCGGCTGACTTCAGCTTGCCACTCCGGAGTCGATCCTCATCTTCACCATTAGCGTACTTGGTGGCAATCTCCATCATCCGATTCAGGGACATATCTCTGGTTCGACCGAATTTCAGACTCAATTCTCTGTATTTGATGCCTTCCTTGAAGGCACAAACTGCTTGGTGGTCAGGCACATTCTCCACCGAGTGATGTAACGTGATCCACCTCTGGATGTAATCCCTCAAAGTTTCTTGGCTTCTATACACAAGACCGTAGTTCCGTCAGCCCTGCCGGTCGCTTGCAGGTGCCTTCAAATGTGGTGACGAACACTCGGGAGAGATCCTCCGAAGTGTAAATGCTGCTATGTGCTAACTGGTTTAGCCACGCTCTGGCCGAGCCCTCCAACATGAGAGACAGGTGCTTCATGGCCACTTCATCATTGTCGCCGCCGATCTGGACGGCCACTCGGTAATCTTCAAGCCAAGTATTGGGCTTGGACTCGCCAGTGAACTTACTGACTCCAGCCGCCAACCTGAAGTTGGGAGGAATCACAGCGGGCCTGATGGCTCTACTAAAGCACTCTAGCCCCGAAACATGTACTCTGTTGCTGGTAGGTGCATCTCTGTCGTGACCTTCTCGGTGAGCCCTGTTCCTGTCGACCAAACCCTGGACGAGAATGGATCTCGCGTCAAAGCCTGGCCCTCCGGGGTCGACTGGAATCCTTCGCCCACCACTATGAGGGCGCCTGTCATCTTGCTGGCGAGGCACATACGACCCGCTCCTTGGGGGAGGCGTGGGCCTCGGGGGCGATCTCGGGCTGTGAGCCGACTGGACTGTGTCCGCAGCAACGGATCTGCTGTGAATCCTGTTCCGCGACTGAAAAACAGCGGAATTCTGATCTCCTGCTGCTCGGAGTAACGCTCTGATCTACAGCAAGGCTCTGCCAGCCTCCGACTGGGAAGGCTCGGCCAAGTTTGCCAGGCGCGTGTCCTCCAAGGCGCGAGCCTCGGGGGTCTCTCCAACGATAGGAGTGTGCAGTGCATCCATGTTCTGGCGGCGAAGTTCTTCTCTCTGCAGCAACGTGAGAGGCTCGGGAAGATACTCCTCATGGAGACGCGGCGAGTCACCTCCACCCGCGCCTCCGTCGGTACGGGGAAAACCGGGAGGACTGGGCGGTCCATCGACCATCAGAACTTCCGCCGCCGGATCGCTGCTGTCGCACTCGGATGCGGTCTCTGCGGAGCCGGTCGAACAAGCCGTAGAGGGATTTGTCAGGCTCAATGGCCGCGACTTGGGGGGTGGCCGACTAACGTGCCACCGCGTGGCTCACCCACTGCTGAAGTCTCGACCGACCGGAACGCTTGCACCGGCAGAAACAGGGAGTGAGGACAACACAGGAGCCGACCGGTAGGGGGTCGACGGTTGCCGCAGGAGAATGCCGCGGACGCACGCGCTAAAGTGCATTGCCCCGCGAGCAGGGAGTGCGTCCACGTCAAGAGGAGCCTCCCGGAGCCAAGCAGAGTCGTCAACGATGAACGTGAGCGCGCCGAGACAGATCTCGCGGCCCTCCACCGAAACTCCACCGAAAACCATGATGATTCGGGTCGGAAAAAAGTCGCAACTTCTCCAACAAATGCTAAAACACCTTCCCCACGGTGGGCGCCAACTATCGTGGTTCTAAGACTGACAGTAGTGTAGGGGGGTAAGTATGGAGAGGCTAGATCTTAGCTATGGAGAAGCTGTAAGCACGCAAGGTTTATGAGTTCAGGCCCTTCTCGGAGGAAGTAATAGCCCTACGTCTTGGAGCCCGGAGGCGGTCGACTGGATTATGTGAATATGAGTTACAGAGGTGCGAACCCTTGTCTCGGAGGAGGGGGTGGCTTATATAGAGTGCGCCAGGACCCCGGCCAGCCCACGTTACCAAGGGTTCAATGTACATTAAGGCGGGGCGTTACTGGTAACGCTGGTAATAAAATGCTATGAAGACCATAAAAGCTATTCAATGACCGACCGTTAGCATGCGGAGTGACTTTAGGTCTCCTGGGCGTCGAGTGTTTGGGTCTCGGTCGAGTGATGCTTCTTGGTCGAGTGTCTTCGAGCCTGTCGAGTGGGACACCTTCAAGTCGATTGAAAGGTGATTTCTTCTAGAGATGTCCTTGGGTAGGGCAGTTAGGACAGGTCCATGACCCTACCCTAGGTACATAGCTTCATCAGCGGTAACTGCGTCCCATGGCCGAGGATGACTAGGTGGACGGGCCGGAGGTAGGAGGTCACTCGAGGATTTTTGTTGGTAAGAGCATGTACAATGGTTGATAAGGTAGTCTTATCTTAAGTCTGCCACATATGCAAGTGGTAGTAGTTTCTTGGCATTTTAGTGGTTTCTTGCATTATTAGAGCAAGTACAATAGAGCCAAGTCAGCGGGCTATAAGAAATAAACTACTACTACATGTTGGCTATAAGATGGGCTGTAGATGACATGGCACTAGCTTATAGCCAGTAGCTAGCTACACTATTAACCATGCTCTTAGGGGTTTCTTGTAAGGAACAATGTACATACTTCTAGCGACAAAAGGAGATTCTAGGTTGCGTTGTACTCCAACGAGTACTACTAGTGGTCGCGGGAGTGTATACCTTGTTTTGTGGGTTCGATCCCAGCTGAACGGACGGCGGCCTTTTTTTAAAAAACAGTACTACTACACTTCGCTGCGAGCCAATATTTTACACGGGTAGTTTGAGTTTGAAGTCAAATGGACGTGCGGCCCCACAATCTGGGTGCACTGGACAGCCTAGCCATGTGAACGGATTTTCCTTCCCAGCATCCCATGGCTCGCGTGGTCTCCCTAGCCGCACCTCACTTGCAGCTTCCAGCTAGTAGCATATTTAAACTAGCGCCTCCCAATTAAGCCCGAGGAGCCGGAAAAGCCTGGCGGGGCATTGGGAACTGTGCAATATGGCTTTGTATGTAAAGTTCTCTACTACTACTACTCTGTAGCTTGTGGCGTTGCATGCATGGACTTCACTCCATTATCGGCTCTACTATAAAAGAAATTCCTCTTGCCGTGTTTTTTTTGAATAGAGCACCGAGAGTACCCACTAGGCCACTACGTAGGTGTACTTCCCATGCATTGATAGTACAGCGATGGTTCTAGAGAACAGTAGTACCCTCCACTTCCAACTATAGCTCCTTGGCCCTGAGATTCAAGAGTTCAAAATTGGTGCACTATACAAGACTAAACTAGAAGTACAGTACATCGCACTACTAGTTGAGAAAAGTAGTACTAGTACTGCTACAGTACGAGTACGTACTCCTCCGTCACATAATGTACGATGTTTTTTGACACTAGTTGGCATGTACAAAAAATGGCAAAAACATACCAAAAATTTCTTAATCCACGCCAAAAACTACTACCTAGTGCCAAAAATTTCTTACTAGTGCTATTATTTACATTAAAATGCAATCCCATAACGTTCCATAATGCTAGTACTAGTACTCCATGGTACCAAAAACTACTTCCTAGTGCCAAAATTCTTACTAGTGTTATTATTTACTAGTGCTATTATTTAGAGTAGTAAATAATAGCCTCACCCCTTCGCTGAGGAACGATCTACAGTTGGAAGGGACGAGGCCCTGCGGTTACTACGCTCTTATCTCCTCCGCGCCAGTTCCCCTCCCCCTGAAGAGAAGGCAGTTCATCGCTGCTCCAATGGATTCGCCAGGCGGTTCTCCTCCTCGTCGGGGCTGGGAGACCTTGGATGACGATTCTCTGGGAGAAATCACACGCCGCTCCGACGTACTCACCGCCACAAGAGTCGGTGCTTCCTGCACCAACTTTTTAAGACGCTACTTAAACAGGCTTGGGAAAAGGACATGCTTGTTTGTCTTCCATGCGTCCTCGAGGAGAAGGTTCTTCTATGGGACAATTCTTCGAACAGTCCACCGCTCCCTGGCCATGGTTGCATCTTGACTCCGCTAGAGTTGACGACGTGGAGAGGTAGTCGGATTTTGTCCGATGAGCAGGTCAGTAATGGAGTTTGATCATGTAGTACTTAGTTATTACATTTCCATCCCGTAATTTCTCCGCTGCCCACCATCTTATATATAGGTCTGGGTCGGTGCCAACGAAGATTGGCTTGCATACCTCCGGCCGGATACCACCATGATTTTGCACAACATCCACAGTAGTGCGGCCGTTCCGGTAGACCCCTTCTCCACCATTGGGATCGGCCTTCCGGACTGGCTGGGCAAGAATACATATGATGATGCCTACATGAGATTGAAGAAGATAGCAATTGCGGACCCACCGACAAAGCGATGCGGCAACGATGATTACTATCTTATCACGGTGTTCGACATAAGGATTGCCATCAATGCAGGAGGCAGTAACGGCAGAGGCTGGCGCATGTTGGCGGCGGCAGATTTGTACCCCTACACATTCAAAGACGCCGTGCGCCATCTAGGCCGCATCTTCGCGGTGACAAGCCAGGGGACTTGCTTCATCTGGTTGACATCCTACGGTACGGGAGATTACAAATGGAATGCACAAACCATCATTTGCATCCCTAAAGGTACTCTATTATTTTGCAGGGACCAGTCATCCCCCGATCAAAATAAGATCGCCGATCCTGGATGTGCATTTGCATCCGCGATTCTGTCTAACCTGGAACCTTGTAGCTGACTTTGGCATATTGGGATCAACTATCTTAGCAGTTGTTACCCATGGTACCACTGATGTGCAACATGGTCACATAATCTACCACGATCGGACCATCACCATCTACCCATGGTACAGAGCAAAATGAGTGAAGTGAGCGTAGAGGCATACGGATACTGTAGAAAGGAAGTCCTCGCGATCCATTTATTCCCCATCTCGGTCAGAGAGAACTATTCAACTAGTCTCTTCTTCCTTCTCTCTTCTTCTTCCTCCTCTCTTCCCCATCGTCGGCCGCACACCATTTACCCCCGCTCACTACTCGCCCGCCGGCGCCATCTTCCTTGGTAGCTCACGCGTACCATATCCCCCTGCTCACTGCTCGGCCACATGAGGAGAAGCTTCTTCGCTCGCCCGCCCGAATCCACTTCCCCGCTGGCTAGCAGGCACCGAAAACCCCAATGGCAGAACCGACTGACACGCAGAGCCGTGATTGGAATTCCCTCCCTGATGTTCTCTTATAGAAGATCTGTAGTCATATGGACCTAATCAACACCGTCCATCTGGCCGCATGCTCGGTGTCTTTGTACCATCTACTCATCTGCAACCGGCCGGCTCTTTTCAAGACACCCTGCTTGCTGATGCCCGATCCTCGCAGGTGGCCCAGACACCGACTTGACGATCCTACGGAGGTTGCCGTGGTGCCCCTCGACATGCTACCACTACCCATCCACATGTCCTTCATGTGCGGCCACTACTGGGCGGGCATGAAGGCCAACTGGATCGTCCTCATCCACCACACCGGTAGTTTGTGGCGTCTCATGGATATCTACACCCAGCGAGAGATCACCCTTCCATCGTTGGATACCGCCACCATCGAGCCTCGCGGCCCACCGGACACTCCTGCCTACTACGCACGAGACGCGTCAAGCTTTTGGCTCGACCTCTGTTTGCAGAAAGTTGTAATCTGCAAAGTGCCCACACCATTAGAAGACTACATGGATTACAGGCTCATTGCCTTGTTCAAGAAAGGATTAGTCTATCTGGAATCCGGTCGCCATACATGGTTATGGCTCATCATCAATCCTGTTGAGGAAACATTTCTATCTGATGCTATAGTGCACGACGGCATCATTTACGCGGTCGACGCACAGATTGGCTACCTATATTGGTGGAATCTATCGTCGTGTAATTGTTCTATCTCATCTCATCTTTACCATATGAATATGACTTCCTGTTCATTTGTTACAAATTTAGAATGCATAGCATGTCTATAACCACATCATTGCTATATGTTCCTCTCATTTCCTAGATTTTTATGACCACACATGTTATTATTAGAGTTGATATGAGAACAATTGGCATCTAATGATTGTTACAATACATATTATGAGCATAACATCATGATTGCTATATGTTACTCTCGTTTACAGGATTTTTATAACAACGCATGTCATTGCTTAGAGTTGATATGAGAACAGTAGTAGTAAGTGCTATGGTAGAATATGAGTAGGCGCTGTCATAGCTGTTTTCCTCTCATTCTTACATGATGTTTGAACCATGACATATTGCTAGAATATGAAAGCCATTGGCTTATTTTTTAACTTGGGGTATGATTATGACCACGGCATTGCAATTCTCTGTCTATGATATGTGTCACTGTTATAATAATCTTAATTCCACACATACTCTGAACATGATTGTTTATTTTTGTCCTTTTGGTATCAAATTTGAATTGTTGCAGCAGACGCAAATGCGCTGGCCTTCATGATTCCAGGACCTGGAATCATACCAGCCGATGGGTGGTGGTTTATCGCTTGTTCAGCTGACGGCGGTCATTTGATGCTCATTCGCACGTACCAAATTGACCAAACCATTACATCAAACCACATGCGGTACAATGCATGGGGCGTTCGTGACATTGATGGCTATGGCTGCTTCGTGTTCGAGAAAGATCCCAGCTCCGTTGGGCCAGGCGTATTCAACTGGAGGCGGGTTTATAGCCTCAGCAACCACTCCTTGTTCGTCGGGCTCAATTATCTGATCTTCCAACCAATCATCGATCATATCACCGGTGATGATTACTGTGTTATGCAACTTCCATTCACGAGGGGGCTGTGTTTACACATCATACCATGGGTTTCATGAATCACCATATCCAGAGATTCGTCGACACAGCTTGTCGCCAAATAATCTTCAGTGTGTGAAAGGCATCAAGCTTCCATGCGATGGATGGCTTTTGCAAACCCGACATGCGGCGATGCTGTTAGGACCCCGATTCCAAGTCACATCGATCTAGCCGGTAACACCTCATATCGCTTTGCGGCCTCACGCACGGTATCCCCACGGTGTCGCCTTACCATGACCCGGGCCGTTTGCGCCTTTTGGCTCACGTATATGATAGTGTCGCTAGCATCCATATGACAGAGAACCCGGGCCGACATGGCTAGTCGTGAACCCAAAGCGGCACTAACCTATGGGAACAGGCATACCTAAATCACATTGAGCATGTCGGTCAGCAGCGTGTGAATCCGGGCTGTAGCACTGGGCTAACAGGACTCCGGGAACCCGGGCTGTAGCAGGCTAGGCAGGACTTCGGATGTCACCGCGTGACATTTCCCCGAAGGGACAGACACAGGAACGAAGTGAAACACATGCCGGCCAGTCAAGTGTCCTGAGTAGTAGTGCTGGGGTAGCAGGACTCCGGTGAACCGGGCTGTAGCGGACTACTATGGCTCATGGAAGCACAAGACTACATTTCCCCATAAGAGAGGCTACCAAGGATAAACCACTAGGTTGTCGGATCCCACACATACCAAGCATTTCAATCATACACACAATATGCTCGATATGTGCGCATACAACATGGCATCACAACATAACTCTACGACTCAAAGTATTTATTCATTAGGCTCCGAGGAGCGAGATATTACAAACATGGGTCTCATGACCCAACATACAGAGCATACAAGCAACAAGCACATGCGGAAGCTTAACTTGTCTGAGTATAGACAACTGCAAATGAAGAAGGCTAAGAAGCCTGACTATCTACCGGATCCTACCGAGGGCACAAGATCGTAGCTGAGGTATCAAGCTAAACATCGAAGTCCAGGCGGAACTACTAGCGAGACTGAAATCTCTCTGCAAAACATAAATTAAGCAAATGTGAGTACAAAGGTACTCAGCAAGACTTACATCAGAACTAAGCTACATATGCATCGGTATCAACAAGGGGGCGTGGTGGAGTTTAACTGCAGCAAGCCAGCTTTTACTCAGTGGCTAACCTAAATTACGATTGCAAGCAACTCTTTTGAGGTGGCGCACACGAGTCCACATATTCACCATTCAATACACTACTATGGATCCACTCTCGTCTACCTACGAGAGCACCATCCACAGTACTCATGCTTATCTTGCGCATTTTAGAGTATCCACTTTCACTTGTCTATGAACTGTTATAGGCAACCCAGAAGTCCATTACCGCGGACACGGCTATTCGAATAGATGATGTTAACCCTGCAGGGGTGTACTTCTTCACACACGCTCTCACCACTTACCGCCGTTTACACGACATGTACTCGGCAACCTTCAAGCGGAAGCCCAACGAGGGTGTCGGCCACGGCCTACCTAAACACTCAAGTCTCTAGTCCAGGTTTATCGCCTATCCAGGTTCCATCCACAGGGAGTCCAGCCGAGGTTTCCACATACGGCCCCGAACGATGTGTACAGGGTTCCGAGACACCAAACGGGTGCCCGGCATGCCCGGCCACGGTGTATCTACCGCAACATAGCCCACCCCTAGGGTCAGCGCTACGCACGACCGCCAACACATATCCTATAAACACCAGAAACTAGTTGCAACTCCTGGACAGAGGACAAGGGTGATCAAGAAGCCGAGAGGGTCCATTGGTTTTGGGCCCAATGCGTGGTAGTAACTGTTTCATGGATCACAAACACAGAACTCAGTTCCTGAGGACGGTTTCAATGAGACAAACCACCATGTACTCCTACACGGCCTCTCACCCCTACCTTTACCAAATCGTGTTCACACACTTAGCTCACACACTGTAGGACATGTTTACACACCTCCGGTTCATCCCCGATGAATCAGACCTGACACAACTCTATGCAATAGCAGGCATGACAAACACGCATGAATGAGTAGGCACATCAGGGCTCAAACAACTCCTACTCATACTAGTGGGTTTCATCTATTTACTGTGGCAATGACAGGTCATGCAGAGGATAAGGGGCTCAACTACCGCAGTAAGTAACAGTTGAATCGTTGTTGTCCTAATGCAGTAAAAGAGAGCAGGAGCTAGAGAGTGGGATTGTATCAGAATGAACAAAGGGGTTTTGCTTGCCTGGCACTTCTGAAGATATCATTGGGTCTTCATCAGTGTCAACGATCACAGCGTCGGTACAACGTCCATCGAGAGGGGACAAACATCGACAACTGAGAAAGAACTCAATCAACACATGACGATATGCAACAATATGATGCATGCTCATGACATGGAAAAATGAGTGTGTTTTGGCTAATGCAATAGAATGTCATTTTAATTGAAGTGGAATTCAAAATTATATCAAATTCCAACTCCAAACCTATTATGAAATTTGCCCTAATCATGTTTCATCCTAATCAGTGAGGTTAACTTGCTCAAACATGCATGAAAATGCTACAGATGGATTCCTTGAATTTTTCTGATAATTTTTCATATATAATTTATTTCATTTGGAGTTACGGTTGAATTTCTATGATTTTTGGAAGTTTTGGACATTTTTTGAATTAAATAAATCATTTCTGATTTATTTAAAATCCAGAAAGCATTACTACGTCAGCGTGACATCAGAATGATGTCATCAAGTCAATAGCGTCAGCCCAGGTCAAACCTGACGCTGGGACCCACTGGTCAGTGTCTCAGGCTGATTTGGGTCTATGACAGGTGGGACCGGTCAACATTGACTTGACCAAGTCAAAGCTGACACGTGGGGTCCACACCGATGAGCACTAATCTAAACAGAAATTAAACTAATTATTTTTTGGCGCCGGGGCCCACACGGCAGTGGCACTAAGGTGTTAGTTAAGGCGTCATTAGAGGCTAATGACATTGCCACGTCGGCTTCGCCGGAGTTAGGCCGCCGGCGATGGCCAGGCGCAGCAGAGGTGCTCGGAGTCCAGCTGTGGTGCTTCGTTCAAAGCTTGGCTGGGCTCTCTAGAAAGCTGGCGCGATGGTGCGTCGAATGGTGGTGGTTGTCGGGCCTGGGACGGCTGGAATCGACGCCGGCGACGAGCCTTGCGGCTGTCGGAGTTCGGGCGAGGCCGAGCTCGTTGCTGTAGTGGCCTAGGCAGGGCAGCGCTAGCACCTACGGCTCCTACGCGATGCGGGGAGTGCAATGGGCTCAAGCCCGGGACCATATGGTCACCGGAGCACCACCGGAGACGAGCGCGGGCGGCAGCGCGTGCGGGTGAGCGCGGTGTAGTCGCTACGACACACGGGGAGAGAAAAGAAGAGGATGGGGGAGGTCAGTGGCTCACTGCGGGGTGGAGAAGAAGGCCAGTGGGCTCGGGGACGCGTCGGAGCGGAAGCACGGTCGCTGGCAATCTCGGTGACCCGAGAAGGAAGAAGACGTCGGGGCGGCGCTCCGAGGCTCTTCTCGTCACGTGGCTCGGTGGAGACGGCGTATGGGTCAACGGCGGAGCTCGAGGTCACGTCGGAGGACACGGGGAAGGCTGTGGTCGCGGTGGTGCTCGTCGGCAGTCTCGGCGCCCATGAACAGAGAGAAGGGAGGAAGCAGAGGAGGGAAAGAGGTCCAGGGAGAGAGGGGAGAGGATGAGGGGGTCGGGGGGGTGCGTGGCGGCTACCAGGCAGTCGAGGGGGGGGCACGCATGCAGGGAGGAGCCAGCGCGGCTCGCCGGCCATCGGGCACACAGCTGCTTCTCCTCAGGAGGAAGAAGACAGTGCTGCCCCTGGTGGGCCGGGCTGGCTTTGTCCAGTAGGCCACTATAGTGGTGGGCTGCACGGTAAGGTTCCTCTTTTTTTATATTTCATGTTTTCTATTATTCTGCAACTTTGTGGCTTTATTAAAAATAATTAGATACTTCCAAAATTCACCAAACTTCTCATGCTCACTGTATGGAATAAACCCAACATGAAACATTTCAGTTTGGGATTATTTGGACATTATTTCTTATATAACAGAAATAATTCCAACCCAAATATATTATTGATTTAAATCAAAGGCCCAAATAAATTATTTCTGTTAGTCCCAAAATATTGGTTTGAATTTCACCTCATGCCAATATTTTCACAGAATAACAGGAACATTTTCTTGGACTCATTTGATGAGATTTAAATGTTGGTTATTTTTAGGGGTTTTCTGAGGCTTGGAAAATTCCTCAATTCAAATTTCAATTGAATTTAAACATGATGCAGCAACCAAACTAGTCCAAGGCCAGGGTAAAGCTAGGGATGTGACAGATGTGGTTCATGCCAACAGAAAATATGGACAACTTGATTCGTGCTGATATCTAGACTGAGCCATGTATTCTGCTGCTATAGCACGACCCTCTTTTGTTGGATATTATGTACTGTTGTTAGTTTGAAGCACTCCTCTGGTTTGAAGGGTAGATACCTTCCTGGGATCAAGTGCATCCGTACTCACCTGCGTAGGATGTACTTATAATGATGATGGAGATGTTGTGCAGAAGGCATATATATATATATATATATATATATATATATATATATATATATATATATATATATATATATACATAAACACTATTCTGATCACGGGATCAGCATAATATTCTGATCACAACATGAACTTCCCGAGTAACGCGCCTGACCTTCCCCGAGAACTAGGTTGAACTTCAGCTAAAAGGTGTCCAAATGGGCTTGCGATATACCGTTGGATAGCTATGGACATCAGTATCATTACCCAAGTTAAAATTTTGGCAAAATGTAAGCGGTTTAAGAGCAGTTTTGAAAACCGTTTTTTCTTCATACAAAAAACGTGAATCGTATTTTCGATCACATTTTTAAACCGTTTATCGGAATGAGGCAAATAATATGGCGTTGGAAAGCTGCTGCAAAACCACTCCTTCCACATGTTGAAAGTTTTCTCTAATTCCCTGCGGTTAAAGAGTAATTCGGAAAATCGTAAAATTTCGTAAACCGAACACCCGAGTTTGTATTTTTGACGCCATTTGTAAACAGCTAATCCAATTGAGGCAAATAATATGGCGTTGGAAAGCATATGAAAAGGCGCTACTTTTTTATGTTAAATTTTTTTTCTAATTTTGAATGGTTTAAAAGTAATTTAGAAAATGGTACAAGTTCCACCGAGTTCGTATTTTTGAGCTAATTTTTTAACCGTACGTCCAAATGCAGCAAATGATATGGCGTTGGAAAGCTTGAAGAAATGCGAAACTTTTTTGTATATATTGTTTATCCTAATTCAGTATGGTTTTATGTCAGTTTTGAAAATGGTTAAAAACATATTTTTGCCATAATTTCTACAAAATTTATCGGAATGGGGCAAATAATATACCGCTGAAAAGCTAAGGAAAATGTGAAACTTTTTCATGTTCACGGTTTTCTCTGATTCCTAGCCGTTTTCAAGTAATTCCGAAAACGGCGGGATCATGCGTTCTGCCTTTATCGCGAAACAGATTCTTCAAAAATGCACCGTGTGAAGAACCTGGACTTCTCGGCGCGTGTACCTGAACTTCACTCTATTTTTCACGTGATTTTTTTGCTTGTAGGTTTCCATCCACTACTCGTAGCTCTCCATCCACTCACCGGAACTGAGCAAGTGATATACCGGTGGAAAGCTGCTGTAAGCACTTAACTTTCCCGTGTTGATCGTTTTTTCATACTCGCGACGATTTTAAAAGTTTTTCATCTGAAATTCATTCAGTGTAGTAGGTGAACTTCCTGCTGTTTTCAGTTGAACTTCTGTGACGTATTTTCATTTGTAATTTTCTCATCCATTCGCTAGTGTTACACAAATGTTATTTCCTTTTGTACAAATCTCTCTCACAATAATTTTTTTGACTTTCTTCAACGAAGGACATGAACTTGTAACAACAAAACTTTTTGCCTTTTCTTTTTTTTCTTTTTTAATACAACATGCACGTCGTGTATTACATGAACTTCTAGCAGTTATCAACCTGAACTTCTCTCGGTTACATGAAAATATTTGAGTTTTTTTATGAATTTTAATCTTATTTTTCTTAATCTTTTTTATGAATTTTGAAGCGCTCTATTTTTAATAGTTGAACTTCTTGTTATTTTATTTTTGAACTTCTTGTTTCCATTCTTTAATATCGAGGAAAATCTGAGTTTTCTATAATCATCGAACTTCTCCATCTTTTCAATATGGACTTCCTGGTTTTATTTCTTAATCCTTTTTTATGAAATTTTGAAGCGCTCTATTTTTTTCAAGTTGGACTTCTTGTTAATTTATTTTTTAACTTCTTGTTATTTTATTTTTGAAATTCTTGTTTCCATTCTTTAATAACGAGGGAAATATGAGATTTTTCTATAATCATCGAACTTCTCCGTCTTTTTAATATGGACTTCCTGTTTTTTTTTCTTAATAGTTTTTATGAAATTTTGAAGCGCTCTATTTTTTAAAGTTGAAATTCTTGTTATTTTATTTTTGAACTTCTTGTTTCAATTCTTTACTAACGAGGAAAATCTGAGTTTCCTATAATCATTGAACTTCTCCATCTTTTTAATATGGACTTCCTAGTTTTATTTATTTTAGTAATGGAAAAAAATCCTACTTTCTGATAGACATCGAACCACACCGTTTTTAAATTTGAACTTCTAGGTTTATTTTAACAGAGAAATCTTTTTTACAAAATTGTTTGAGATGCTTTTTCTAATGACCTTTGGGTTTTTTTGGATGAAAGTTTTTGTTATGTGATACCTCTGAACTTAGTTTTTTCTAAAACATGAACTTCATGTTTGAAAAGCAAAAAATTACACAAGAATATACATGCACAGTACAACACCAATCTGTATTACACACAACACTATGTGCTGGTACACTATGTGCAGGCATTACACACAATACTATGCTCATCTTCCACAACCGCGGCGGTGGAGCAGGACGACGCCGCGGCCGGGCGTCGCGCGTGAACATCAAACTCTTTTTTTATTACAACGTCTTCGTATATTTTTTTAGAAACATGGAAATATGATTTTTTTTTTAAACTATTTGAAGTTTCAACTTTTTTACAATTTGAAATTTTCAAAATTTTCTAGACGGAACTCAAGTAAATTTTTCCATAAGCCAAATACAGAAACAATCAAACAAAAGAAGGACATAGTTTCAATTGTTTCCTGCTTGTTTCTATACAAACATTTTTCATATAAAAAAAGGCATACTGTACCTCTCATTCCTCACCACACTTTGAACAGAAAAAGGTATAAGAGCACATATTTGGATGGTTTGTGCTCCCTCGAGTTAGGAGGAATAACTACAGAGAATCAAAACTGAATGTTTTTATGTTTGTACTTTAGGAAAACGAAACCACCTGCCCCTTTTGAATTGCTTGGTCAGCAGGATAACACAACGGACATCGATAGGCATCCGTGCTCATCTTTTTTCTAGTTTTTGGTGAAGTTCGACTTGGTCTGCAGGAGAAGCACGGACGTGCTCATCTTTTTTCTAGTTTTTGGTGAAGTTCGACTTGGTCTGCAGCAGAAGCACGAACGTGCTCATCTTTTTTCTAGTTTTTGGTGAAGTTCGACTTGGTCTTTAGGAGAAGCACGAACGGGATCACCGATGGCTGTGCCAGAAGGAGACTGTTCCTTCCTTTTTATAGAATTTCACATGGGGAAATTAGGAACAAGACGCTAAGAACTCTGCTGCTGCTGTAGTTGACCTACTAGTAGCGTACGAATTGAACTTCAGTTAAGCTGCTTTTTGCTGCCGAGGAGACGACGCAGCTGCCGGTGATGCACTACTTGAGTGGCGTACCATCGTTTTGCCGCTCTATCCAGCCGCAATTCTTGTGAGTTGTTGTGAAATGTCAAAATACATACAGGTAGTAATATATGAACTTTTGGGGAAATAATAAATGAACTTCTAAAATACATTTTTGTTTTCTCACATAAACAAAATAAGAAACAGCATGGTTTTCTCACATACAGGCAGCTAATGTTTTGTAGTACACAACAGCCTGAACCTGAATACCTGATGCACGCATTGAACCTACGAACTGAAGAAACCGGTATACGCCGCCTCACCGCCTGCTCAGTATGCTAATGCAAAAAAAGGTTCTCTCCCTCGACCTCGATCTACTTCCCCTTGAACTTGCCATTGGCGACGGCCTCCTTGGAGTCCTTGGAGTTGAGCATGTCCCGGGCCTCGATCCAGATGACCATGGCGTCAGCGAGCTTGATGAAATACGGGTCGATCTTGCCGAGCTTCTCCTTGACCTGCTGCGAGAGCGAGATATAGCACTTCTGCACGGTGTCGCATTCCTTGTCAGCTTCGCGACCTAGAAGAAGGGGATGATGTCCTCCTGCCAGAAGATGCCCTTGTACTCCTTCAGGTTCACGAACGGGTTGCTGGCCTTGCTGTGCCAGATGTAGGGCAGCCCCGTCTTGACTCCAATCCCAAGGTGGTCGCAGATCACCTGCACACATACACAAATTATTCAGTAAAAGTTCAGTACAGCCGGACCAAACTCAAAGACGATGTGTGTGTTTAGTTTAGTTATAGTTACCTTGACGCACCAGTCGGCCACATGTCGTCGTAGCGTCCGATTGGCTGGCCGTCGCCCATGAGGCCGAAGTATATGGGCGGGCCGATGAGCTCGCGGTCGAAGGCCAGGTTCATGACGCACGTGGAGGAGGAGTAGGAGGGCGCGCCGGAGCAGAGGGCAGGCTGCCCCGAAGGGGAGGGAAGGTCGAGATGGCGTAGACGGAAGTTCGCGCCGGACGGGAGGGAAGGGCGCGCCGCACTGCACCACCGGGAGATGGACGGTGACATCGCGGCGGCCGGATGGGGGCGGCGGACGGATCTCACGGTTGGGGCGGTGGCTGGATCCTGCGGTGGGGACAGCGCCGCAGCCGGATCCGAGGCGTTTGGCGGAGTTGCAGCTGGATCCGGGGGACGGTGGCGGTGGGGTTGTAGGAGGAGACCGGCGGCGGGACCCATGGGCCGCGGGGGCGCTCTGGTGGCGGGAGCGCGCTGGGGAAGAAGGGGCGGCCGAACCTGGCGTGGTGCTAGATCAGCTCATCGGCGGCGGCGGTAGGTGGCCGGAGTTAGGCGCGCCGGCGGGATGTAGGGCTGCGGTGGTGGATCGGGAGAAGTTCATCGGCGGCGGCGCGATGCCGTGTGGAGTGTGCAGATGGGATCGGGAGAGGGTAGTGGAGGGATTCGTGGGAAGTGGGTGGGGTGGGTTTTTTTCTTTGACCGGTCGGGTGGGTTTTCTCAGGAGTTCGGGAACGCCTCTTCGGGCCCTATATAGGGCGTGCCGTGATCCAAATAGTTATTCTAATCCTGGGATTAGAATAGTGCTACTCTATATATATATATATATATATATATATATATATATATATATATATATATATATATATATATATATATATATATATCAATTAGGCTTCAAGTGCGTACTTGTTAGTTAAACCTATGTATAAATTGTGACACTAAATACATCTAGTAAGTAGTACAGTAGCAGTACTAGTATACGTCGGTCAAATTATTCATCATGTCCACACATTGAATTAACGTGACAACACGCTGCGTGTGAGGTGACACAAGAATCCCGACGGCGTGTTCGGGTATTCTGGACTTCAGATTTGGAGTACCACTTATCTGTCGAAATCTTTCATCATTCACTTAAAAGAGTCGATTGATCATACATTGAGAACCATATAACTGGAATTACCGATGCAAGTCGAAGAAGGATTGGCCCGTGCTGCCGGCTGGCGTCAAGTTCGATCCCACGGATCAGGAGCTGATCGAGCACCTTGAGGCCAAAGTGAGTGCTGACAACACGAGATTTCACTCTCTCAACGATTTGTTCATACCAACCATCGACAGCGAGCACGGCATATGTTACACCCAACCTGAGAAACTTCCAGGTAAGACACTGATCGACCGTCTACTTGCACAAACATATTCCTTTGTTTATAGCTCTATATTTCTTTTTAGACGCGGACCTGGTGAAGCAATTACAATTTGACAGTTAATAAAAAGTGAAACAAGTGACTGCAACATGCCAAAGATGTTATGAAAATGCCAACTAGGTGCACTAAAACATGTATTCCACAATACTGCAGGTATCACACTGAGTGGTCTAAGGAAGCATTTCTTCCAGCGCAATTCTAGGGCGTTCAAAAGGGGCGCGTGGACGCGTCGCAAGATACAGTCGGAGTGCGGCATGCACGTGATGTGGCACAAGACCGGCAATACCTTGCCGGTGATGGTCAACGGCCGGCAGACGGGCAGCAAAAAAGGTTCTGGTGCTGCACACCAACAAGAACTTCGACCAGCAGAGGACCAACTGGGTGATGCACCAGTACCACCTTGGGGACCTGGAGCAAGAGAAGGAGCGGGAGCTGGTCCTCTTCAAGATTTTCTACCAGACGAACACTAGGGCCAGGAGTAAAAAGATTATAAGTTAGTTTGGTATTGGTAGTTGTATTACCTTGTCGTCCGCAAGTTGGTATTGTTGTTAACGATCTTTTGGTATGAACTTGCATTTGCTTCCAACCATCATGCCGAGGGTCGACGTGGATATAAAGCTGAATCATTTGTTTCGAAACGAATTTTCAGGCACCTGATTTTTAGTTGATGGGTAGCATAAGCACCCGCCGTTCGAATTCCCAGTTCTCCATTTTTTTGAAACAAGTGCATGCACTTATTATCACGATAAAAAAACAATATCCGTGCTGCATCCCAGTTATCAGTCTGTACTTGCAGAATTCTCTCGTTTATTGAGCACATATATTGTTTTTGCAGGTCGAGCAAGTTTCAACTGGGATGTAGATTGCCCAGGGTTGTTTTGTTTTTAACAGGCCCAGCCCATGACGACAACGGGGCACAAAGATCTAGCAGGTATCTACTGGCCTCTGGCCCGCCAGCGTTAGTTATATTTTGTCTTACAACATCCGCACGCAGTTTTTTTACTGAATCAAACACATAGCCCAGTTCTATTTTCCTCTTGAAACGCATGTCCTACATCCGATTTCTAATCTCTACCTATAGTTTTACTAGTTCATATACACGTATCATTATATTGAAAACACATAAAATTCCCTTTTCATATTTACATCCTTATTTTTGTTGTTTTTTCCCACCCAGCGCTGATTTTTTTACCACTGGTTTTCCCTTAAACCAACGAAATTGTCACACCTCTTATTTGCTTACAAAAACAAAACGATTTTTTTGGCAAATCAATAAGTTCTTAAAAAATGTTTATCATTTCGGGATTACAACAGTTCAGACTCCACCGAAATATGAAAAATAAGGTTGGACTTTTTGACCGTGGTCCTGGGCAGAAAATGGGCTGTAATAAATTACTTAAGAATTAGCAAATGTGCTGCAAATTATAAAAAATAGCAAATGGGCTTTATGTTGTCTGCCACATATTTGGAGGCTAGCTTGTGGGCCTACTAAGTTCATGCGTACACAATGTTTCTCAAAAAAGAAACTTAGTCAACAATCGACTGTACCGGCGTCAGACCGTTAGATGTCAATCTAACGGCAATCATGCTTCTTCAGTCTCTGATCTTCCTGCCCTAGCCGCCCAAACCAGCGCCGTCGGAACCGCCTGCTCCCGCCTCCCGTTGAAAGTGCAACTATCCCTAGGTGGTTTTGGTAATTCATAACAACATATAGCTCATTGAGCTAATGCTATTCCAAGATGACTATTTCAGGAAAGCTCAATGATTGGCATGGCATGGATGTGAAAGGATTGGCTCGAGCTCAAAAGCTCAAGACTCTTCATTTTATATTTTAGTGATCCAAGATCATGTTGAGTCTTTAGGAAAAGCCAATACTATCAAGGAGGGATGAGGTGTTGCTTCATGAGCCTCTTGCTTCATGTGCTTAGTGATATGCTCCAAAACCCTCAACTACTTTCCCATATCCACATATGACCTAAACCCTAAGCCAAACTCGGTCCTACCGATTCTTTCTATCCGGCGCCACTGAGTTTCACTTGTCATAAGCCACTGCCAAACCCTAGCAATTCGGTTCTACCGATAGGGATCTCGATCTCACCGAGATGGGATTGCAAACTCTCTGTTTCCCTTTCGTAACTTTTCGGTCTCACCGAAAGAGCGGATCGGTCCCACCGAGATTGCAATGTAAATTCAGTGTTTCCTTTTTGTAACTTTTCGGTCTCACCGAAAGAGCAAATCGGTCCCACCGAGTTTGCCTGACCAACTCGCTGGTTAGCTAATTACCAAAATCGGTCTCACCGAGTTTGTGTAATCGGTCTCACCGAGATTACGTTATGCCCAAACCCTAACCATATCGGTCCTACCGAGTTGCATGTCAGTCCCAGCGAAAATATCTAATGGTCACTAGGTTTACCTTTTCGGTCCGACCGAGTTTGTTGATTCGGTCCCACCGAGATTGGAAAACTGTGTGTAACGGTTTGATTTTGTGTGGAGGCTATATATACCCCTCCACCTCCTCTTCATTCGTGGAGAGAGCCATAAGAACACATACACAATTCCAACTCATATGTTCTGAGAGAGAACCACCTACTCATGTCTTGAGACCAAGATATTCCATTCCTACCATATGAATCTTGATCTCTAGCCTTTCCCAAGTTGCTTTCCACTCAAATCTTCTTTCCACAAAATCCAAATCCTATGAGAGAGAGTTGAGTGTTGGGGAGACTATCATTTGAAGCACAAGAGCAAGGAGTTCATTACCTACAAACCATTTGTTACTTCTTGGAGAGTGGTGTCTCCTAGATTGGCTAGGTGTCACTTGGGAGCCTACGACAAGATTGTGGAGTTGAACCAAGGAGTTTGTAAGGGCAAGGAGATCGCCTACTTCGTGAAGATCTACCGCTAGTGAGGCAAGTCCTTCGTGGGCGATGGCCATGGTGGGATAGACAAGGTTGCTTCTTTGTGGACCCTTCGTGGGTGGTTGCTTCTTCGTGGACCCTTCGTGGGTGGAGCCCTCCGTGGACTCGCGCAACCATTACCCTTCGTGGGTGGAGCCCTCCGTGGACTCACGCAACCGTTACCCTTCGTGGGTTGAAGTCTCCATCAACGTGGATGTAGGATAGCACCACCTATCCGAACCACGGGAAAAACATCCGTGTCTCCAATTGCGTTTGAACTCTCCAAACCCTTCCCTTTACATTCTTGCAAGTTGCATGCTTTATTTTCCGCTGCCAATATACTCTTTGCATGCTTGCTTGAATTGTGTGATGATTGCTTGACTTGTCCTACAATAGCTAAAATCTGCCAAGAACTAAAATTGGGAAAAGGTTAAGTTTTTATTTGGTCAAGTAGTCTAATCACCCCCCCTCTAGACATACTTTCGATCCTACACCCGTGGCCGGCAGTGCTGTCGGGAAGGCCTCACGGCCCCATCATACTCGCATCCTTGGCCTGCCTATCCCTCTACTCACCCACACCTCCTGTTATTTTCTGGCGACGGCAACCGAACCAGTGAACCCTCGTACTCTCCATCGCGTGGGCAGCCACTGCCGTGTCTTCCCCGGCTCCGTGTCATTCCCTTCGTAGGCCTCGCCGTCGTCCACCGCCCTAGTGCTCTCGGCACGGCATGGTCAACGATGTCCATCCAACGGTCGTAGTGCTTCTTCAACCTCTGGTCTTCTTGCCCCAGCCGCCCAAAGCAGCGCCGGTCGTGCCGCATGCTCCTGCCTACCGTGGCAGGTTGTGCTGCCGCGGAGGCCTCACCGTCCCCATACTACTCCCACCGCTGGCCAGGCCATCCCTCCACTCACCCACTCCCCCTGTTATTGTGCGGCTACGGCAGCCTCACACCGCAGCCAAACCAGTGAACCCTCGTACTCCTCTCCGCGTGGGCATCCACTGCCGCGTCTTCCCCGGTTCCACGTCATCCCCGTCCTAGGCCTCGCCTTCGTCCACCGCCATGGTGCTCTCGGCGCGGCGTGGTCAATGTGGTTAATGACCGACTTCCATCGGAAGAGTACTGTACGTGGAGAGGCTGACAGCTGGGTCCACGGCAGCCGCAAGGAAGTGCCTCCTTATTACGCGCAAAATAATAATTCCTCCACCTGATAGCAGGGACCCAACGGACGGGCCACCAGTATTTCGCGGAAAAAATGTTTCCCCCTGACTGCTGGGACCCACCGGACGGGCCACCATATTTTGCGAAAAAACGTTTGCCCCTGACTGCTGGGACCCACCGGACGGACCATCATATTTCGTGGAAAAAAAAGTTAACCCCGGTGTCAGCTCGGACCCACCGGAAGTGCCTCCTTATTACGCACAGAAAAATGAATACTCCCCCTGCTAGCTAGGACCCACCATGGTGGGAGGTTGACTGGTGGGCCTACTAAGTTGACGAGGATGGAGGGCTTTGTCAACTTAGTCAATATGAACGATTCTAGCTCCAGTGACCGTACGATGTCCATCCAACGGACGTAGTGCTTCTTCAACCTCTGGTCTTCTTGCTCCAGCCGCCCAAAGCTATGCCGGTCGTGCCGCGTGCTCCTACCTCTCGTGGCCGGCTGTGATGCCGCGGAGGCCTCACCGCCCCTACTACTCCCGCCGCTGGCCCATGCTATCGCTCTACTCACCCACACCCCCTGTTATTCTGCGGCGGCGGCAGCCTCACGCCGCAGCCGAACCAGTGAACCCTCGTACTCCTCTCCGCGTGGGCATCCACTGCCGTGTCTTCCCCAGCTCCGCGTCGTCCCCTTCCTAGGCCTCACCATCGTCCACCGCCATGGTGCTCTCGGCGCGGCGTGGTCAATGTGGTCAACAACCGACTTCCATCGGAAGAGTACTGTACGTGGAGAGGCTGACAGCTGGGTCCACGGCCACAACCCAGTTTTTTTTGTGATTTGCCAAGTAAGTCTCTTTGTCAGGCTTGTTGGGCTGCAAATCTTTCAATACGAGGAGAGCTTCATTCGGCTGGCCGAGAAAATGGCCCATCGGTAATGAGAAATGGGCTGTACATTTTTAAAACACATCAAACCGGCAATTAGTTTAAAATATCTTTTTTTTTATTTCGAGATTTTAAATTACATTATTTTTTATGTGTGGAGAATTTGTTGGATTTATATTTATATACATTTATTTTTAAAATAAGTTTGAATGTGAGTCGAGATTTCGGGATTAAAAACAGTTCGGACCACACCGAAATATGCAAAATTTCGTTAATTTTTTAACCATGGCCACAATATGGGCTGTAATGCTAACAAAAAGAATATGGGCACCAAAAAAAACCTTAAGAATTAGCAAATGCGTTGTAAATTATTACAAATAATGGCAGATGGGTTGTATGCTGTTTTCCACAGATTTGAGGATTTCCTAAAAAAGGTTGACGCACAAGCAGTGACTGTTGGATGTCCATCGAACGGCCGTCGTGCTTCTTCAATCTCTGCTCTTCCAGCTCCAGCCGCTCAAACAAGCGCCGGCGGGACTACCTGCTCCCTCCTCCCCGCGGCCGGCTGTGCTGCCGTGCAGGCCTCACCGCCCCACCGTACTCCCATCGCTGGCCTAGCCATCCCTCTACTCACCCATACCTGCTGTTATTCTCCCGTGACGGCAGACGAACCAGTAAACCCTCGTACAGTCGTACTCCGTCCGTGTGGGAAACAACTGCCAAGTCTTCCCTACCTCCGTGTCATTCCCTTCCTAGGCCTCGCCGTCGTCCACCGCCCTGGTGCTCTCGGCGCGGCCTGGTCAACGTGGTCAACGATCGACATGCATCTGAAGTGGACTGTACGTGGAGAGACCGACAGCTGGGTCCACGGTCGCACGCAAGGAAATGCCTCCTTATTACGCGCAAAATAATGATTCCTCCACCTGACATCAGGGACCCACCGAAAGGGCCTCTGTATTTCGTGAAAAAAACGTTACCGCCGCTAACAGCTCGGATCCACCAGCTATATCTTCGCACGCATGGAAGTGCCTCCTTATTACGCTCAAAAAAAGAATACCCCCTGCTAGCTGGGACCCACCTTGATGGGAGGCTGACTTGCGGGCCTACTAAGTTGACGGGGATGGAGGGCTTTGTCAACTTAGCCAATATGCACGATTCTAGCTCCAGTGACCGTACGATGTCCATCCAACGGCCGTAGTGCTTCTTCAACATCTGGTCTTCTTGCTCCAGCCGCCCAAACCAGCGCCGGTCGTGCCTCGTGCTCCTACCTCCCGTGTGTTGGCTGTGATGCGGCGGAGGCCTCACCGCCCCCTACTACTCCCACCGCTGACCAGGCCATCCCTCTACTCATCCACACCCCCTGTTATTCTGCAGCGACGACAGCCTCACACCGCAGCGAACCATTGAACCCTCGTACTCCTCTACGTGTGGGCATCCACTGCCGCGTCTTCCCTGGCTCCGCATCGTCCCCTTCCTAGGCCTTGCTGTCGTCCACCGCCCTGGTGCTCTCGGCGCGGCATGGTCAACGTGGTCAAGGAACGGCTTCCATCAGACATGCACTGTACGTGGAGAGGCTGACAGCTGGGTCCACGGCCGCAGCAAGGAAGTGCCTCCTTATTACGTGCAAAATAATTATTCCTCCACCTGACAGCGGGGACCCACCGGACGGGCCACCGTATTTCGCCCCCCTGACTGCTGGGACCCACCAGCTACATCTTGGCATGCAAGGAAGTGCCTGACAGTCCGGACCCACCTGGTCGAAGCGTATGTAGTGTTGTCATTCTGGTCGCGAACGTGTACGTAGATATATACTGGTCAATGTAGAGGCGTGCACATGTCGTAGTAGAGGCGTGCACGTAGGATGTACACGTACGTACAACGGCTAGGGTGCAAGAAAGAAAATACGGCCACGTATGTGTACATATGGGCGGGGTCTCGAACGCCTACTCGCGCATACGTATGGCTAGGGCTCGTGTACATGGCTGGGTCGGAACGGAGAAACAGAGTCGTCGTCGTGTTCATGGGGAGGCAACGGAATGCGTCGTGTTCATGGGGAGGCAACGGAAGGCATCATGTTCATGGGGAGGCAAACATAATGCGTCGTGTTCATCGGGAGGGCTTGGACGGAACAGGCGATGGAAACGAGGCCTGGCGTACCGCAAAACGGAGGAAACGACCTTGTGTTCGATCGGCCACGTTCGAAACGGGATCTTGTTCTTAGGGAGGGGTCTGGCGTACCACAAATTGGAGGAAACGGACCCCTACGGTCAAAACGGGGGTCCTGTTGATCGGGAGGGGTGTGGCGTACCGCAAAACGGACCAAACAGACTTGTGTTGGAGCGCTACAGTCGAAACGGGGGTCCTGTTCATCGGGAGGGGTGTGGCGTACCGCAAAACGGGACTCCACGGGATACTGTTCATCTCCACCGTCGACCTCCTCCAGCCTCCATGGGCTCCTGATCATCCAGCCTCCACGGGCTCCTGTTCATCCAGCCTCCACGGCGCGCTACTCCATGGGCTAGTGTTCAACCACCCCTCCACCGTCTACTGTTCATCCAGCCCTCCACACCACGGGGTCCTGTTCAACCACCCCTCCACCGTCAACTGTT
>NC_041390.1:336304100-336325448 GCF_002162155.2 Triticum dicoccoides | reverse complement strand
CACCCCTCCACAGGGCACCCCTCCACCATCTACTATTCATCCAGCCCTCCACATCGCGGGGTCCTGTTCATCCACCCCTCCATGGGCACCCCTCCACCATCTACTGTTCATCCAGCCCTCCACCACCATGGGGTCCTGTTCATCCAGAGGCAAAGCCACCGCTCACTGTTCATCCAACCCCCCCTCCCCCCGCAACGCTCACTGTTCATCCAATCCATCGGCTTCAGTTAGCAGCAGTAGCAAAGGAATCGCTCGATCGGGTTCAGTTAACAGCCATCGATCAATCGCTTGGGTTCAGTAACGCGTAGCCTGCAGTGCAATCGCTCGGGTTCAGTTAGATCCCAACGCCTCGCTCGGGTTCAGTTAGAGCCAACGCCTCGCACACACGCGCGTACGTTTACAAGAGAAGCGTGCATCGCTCGGCCCACGACCTCCCACCGTAATCGGGAACTCCCCGAAATTTTCCTCCCCCTCGCTTCTACCACGGTTTTTTCCATCAAGGACGGCCCAAAGAATGTCATGCAGCTGCGTCTCCGGCCCGCCCAGGACGAAAAGCCAATTTTCTCTCATGATTTTTTGTCATAGAAGTAGGAGCCCACCACATCTATGATGATACCGGGTTTTGTCACAATTATCGTCATAGAAGTGTCATATGTATGAGAAAGAAAAAATTCGTTCGGCCCAAAATGTCACGGATGTGTCTTTTTTTTGTAGTGGGCTATGTGACCAGTTAGGCTCCTGAGTCGCGATGCTCAGGAGTCCCCCTTGACGCGCAAACAATCTCTATACCTTTGTCCTCATTGAGGCTCGGCTCGGGAGGGGCGTGTGACGACCAGGTCCTGGAGACCTGGCTGGGTGGCGTACGCTTGGACGTGGCCTGGGCGCAGCCCCCGTGTCCAGCCCCCTCGTGCGTCCTTCCCAAGGGGAGGCGTTGCGGTAAGGCCAGATGTTGAGCTCTCAGGCTCCCTGAGGTTGGTACGACCATGAAGTGGCACTATCCGAGAAATATATAAGCTAGCGAGCTGACTAGCAGTGATACTCTCTCGAACAGGTAGGAAGTGAGCCACTTTGGAAAAACGGTCAATGACTATGAAGATAGCATTATTCCCTCTCTTGGTCCTGGGAAAGCCGTAGATGAAGTCCATACCAACTTTATCCCATTTCCACTCGGGAATAGCTAAAGGCTGAAGGGTGCCAGGAGGCCTTTGATGCTCTATCTTAACGCGATGACAAACGTCGCAGTTAGCAATGAACTGAGCAATTTCTCTCTTCATCCTAGTCCACCAAAACCTCTTGCGTAGGTCCTGATACATCTTAGTACTACCGGGATGAATCGCGAGAGGAGATTCATGAGCCTCCTTAAGGATCAGTTGTCAACGATGTTGCTTCTTGGGGACCAGGAGGCGATTCCCAAAGAAAACAACACCTCGGTCATCTATAGAGAATCTACCAGCAATACCCTTGGCAATGTTTCTCTTGATCCGGGTAATCCTCGTACAATGCTTCTAGGCTTCTATGATATGATCTACAAGAGTAGGTTCCCCCACCAAGGTACAAAGGAATCTTTGAGGAGCAATGTGAAGATTAAGCTTACAGAATTCCTCATGGAGAAGTGGTTGGCCCTGCTGCAACATGAGATTGTTGCAATAGGACTTACGACTTAGTGCATCAGCCATGACATTGGCCTTTCCAGGCGTGTAGGTAATCCCTAAGTCGTAATCTGAGATCAACTCCAACCAACGTCTTTGCCTAAGGTTCAAATCTGATTGGGTGAAGATATACTTGAGACTCTGGTGATCTGTGTAAATCTTGCAACGCTTACCAAGAAGGTAATGTCACCATGTCTTATGTGCATAGACTTCAGCTGCAAGCTCTAGATCATGTGTAGGATAACTCTCCTCATGTGGATGCAACTGTCGAGATGCATAGACAATCACATGGCGATCTTGATTAAGAATGCAACCTAGCCCCTGTCGTGGGGCATCACAATAGATAATAAAGTCCTTAGTGAAATCCGGTGGCACAAGTATGGGAGCAGAAGTCAAGCGTCTTTTCAGTTCCTGAAAGCTGTACTCACACTTTGGGGACCACTCAAACTTTTTATCTTTTTTGAGAAGTTCCGTGAGAGTTTTGGCCACTTTGGAGAAGTTTTCAACGAAGCGGCGACAATAACTGGCTAGACCAAGGAAACTCCTAACTTGTTTAACTGTTTTAGGTGGAGTCCAATCAAGAAAGTCCTGAACTCTCTTGGGATTGACAGTAATGCCCTTACCAGAGATCACGTGGCCGAGATAGGTCACTTCTGGCAACCAAAATTGGCACTTGGAGAACTTGGCATAAAGGCAGTGCTCTATGAGTTTTCCTAGCACAAGTCTAAGATGTTTGGCATGCTCTTCCTCGTTCTTCGAGTAAATAAGAATATCATCGAGGTAAACCACGACGAACTTATCTAAGTACTCCATGAAGAACGAGTTCATCAAGCAGGAGAATGTGGCTGGAGCATTGGTTAGACCAAAGGACATGATGATGTACTCGTACTGGCCGTAACGAGTGACAAAAGCCGTCTTAGGAATGTCCCGTTTCTAATCTTGATTTGGTGGTAGCCTAACCTCAAATCCATCTTTGAAAAGACCGAGGATCCAGCGAGTTGATCATACAGGTCGTTGATCCTAGGGAGCGGATACTTGTTCTTTATCGTGACCAAATTAACGGGACGATAATCTACAACCATCCAATCCGTACCATCCTTCTTCTGGACAAAGAGGACCGGACAAGCCCAAGGAGAAGAACTAGGACGGATGAAACCCTTTTGCAAGGACTCATCAAGTTGTTTCTTAAGCTCGGCTAGTTCTAAGGGTGCCATCTTGTAAGGTCTCCTAGAAATTGGGGTTGTTCCTGGGATAAGATCTATGACAAACTCTACATCTCTGTCAGGTGGAATGCCTGGCAGTTCCTCTGGGAAGACATCTGGAAAGTCACGGACTACCGGGATATCTTCAAGGTCAGGGAGAGGGCTGGCATTAAGAGAATAGAGTTGGCACTTTGCAACTCTAGTGGAGACAGCGACTATCTTGCCAGATGGGTGTGTAAGCTGAACAGACCTTGTGTAACAATCAATCTTGGCATAATGAGCTTTCATCCAGTCCATACCCAAGATGATGTTAATATCTGTAGACTTGAGGGCTATAAGTGATGCAAGGAATACAAGTCTGTCAACAAGAATTTCAGTACCATGGCTTACACTAGAAGTTTGCCATTTGGATCCAGGAGTTTGAATGACTAGTGGAGAGGGCATATCACAAAATGAAATGTTGTGCAAGTTAGCATAGCTTTCAGAAATGAACGAGTGAGATGCTCCAGTATCGAACAGAACCGTTGTTGGATGGCAGTTGACAAGTAGTGTACCAAGAATGACATCCGGATCATCATGAGCATTTCTAGCTGAGATGTGACGCACACATCCATGTTCGGTGGAAGCTGACTTGACACTGATTGTCTTGTGTGATGGCTTACCACGAAGACCAGACTCCTCGGGCTAGGGTGGAGCATAGTTGGCTTGAGAGCAGTCTCGTGCATAGTGTCCTGGCTCTCCACATGTGAAGCAAGTCCCTGAAGTAGGACATGGACCCGCATTGACAAGCGGTCTACCAATAGGCCTGGGTGGAGCATACAACTTAACTGGGGGAGGTACCACATAAGATGGCCTTGGTGAATAACCGGGTGGAACAGCGGAGCTCGGAACCCAAATCCGGCGCTTATGAGAACTAAAACCGGAGGAAGAACCCAAATCACGGGTGTGATTACGAGACTCCTTGTAAGTGAGCTGAGTTGTCTCTGCATTAATGGCCTCCTTCACAAGAGCCTGGAATGTATTGCAATGGTGTAGGTGAAGATCACAGCGTAACTTGGGGTTGAGACCCTTCCGGAACCTAGCCTACTTCTTGGCGTCCGTGGACACCTCTTCTATAGCAGAGCGGGCGAGGTTCTCAAACTCTCTACTATAAGCATCAACAACCATCTTACTCTGGGTGAAAGTACAAAACTCTTCTCTCTTGCAATCGATGAGGGCTTTAGGAATGTGATGATCGCAAAAGGCCTCGGTGAAATCTCTCTAGGTAGGAATCTGACCACCTGGAAGCATAGCCTCATAGTTCTGCCACCAAAGACTAGCAGGACCTTCCAGGTGATATGTGGCATTGGTGACCTTGTTACCTTCAGCTACATTCATGGAACGCAGCTTGTGGGTGATACTACGGAGCCAGTCATCTGCATCGAGTGGCTCAATGGAATGATGGAAGGTGGGTGGGTTCAGGCCAATGAAATTGGTGATGGAAACCAACTTATCATTCTGATGTGCGGTATTTTGCTCAATCCGCGCCAACAAGCGGTTAGTCTCATGCTTGTTCATCTCAACCTCTAACATGAACTCTGCGGTTAGGCTACGAGCAATAGAACTTCGGTTAACTGATGACATCCTGAGAAACAAAACCAAGGACGGAGTCAGCATCAACTATAGGATGCATAATGTAGCATAATGAAATACTATCTATTGAACTCCTAGGATAATTCCGGTAGCATAACGGTAGTAAAATGCTCAATGAGACATCCTGCAAATGATGGGATAGAACCACACTCAACATCGTCTGTCAGGACCCCGACTCAATGCCACATCGATCTAGCATGTAACACCTCATATCACTTTGCGGCCTCACGCACGGTATTCCCACGGGTGTCGCCTTACCTTTGCCCGGGACCGTTTGCGCCTTTTGGCACACGTATATGACAGTGTCGCTAGCATCCATATGATAAGGAGCCCGGGCTGACATGGCTAGTCGTAAACCCAAAGTGGCACAGACTTACAGGGACAGGCATCCATGACCCAGCATCGAACGTGTCGGTCATCAGCGGGTGAACCCAGGCTGTAGCACTGGGCTAGCAGGACTCCGGTGAACCGGGCTGTAGCGGGCTAACAGGACTCCGGTATTCATCGCGTGACATTTCCTCGAAGGGACAGACACAGGAACGAAGAAGGACACATGCCGGCCAGCCTAAGTGTTCCGGAGCAGTAGCAAGCTACCAAGGCTCAATGGAAACACTAGGAGACATTTCCCGGTAAGAGAGGCTACTAAAGATAAACAACTAGATAGTCAGATCCCACACATACCAAGCATTTCAATAACATACACACAATATGCTCGATATGTGCAAACACAACATGGCATCACAACATGACTCTACGACTCAAGTAATTTATTCAATAGGCTCCGAGGAGCGAGATATTACAAACAGGGGTCTCATGACCCAACATTCAGAGCATACAAATCAAAGCACAAGCGGAAGCTATCATGTCTGGGTACAGACATCTATAAATGAAAAAGGCTGAGAAGCCTGACTATCTATCAGATCCTGCCGAGGGCACAAGATCGTAGCTGAGGTAACAAGCTAAACGTCGAAGTCCACGTGGAACTACTAGTGAGACTGAAGTCTCTCTGCAAAAACATAAAATAGGCAAACGTGAGTACAAATGTACCCAGCAAGACTTACATCATAACTAACTACATATGTATCATTTTCAACAAGGGGATGGTGGGGTTTAACTGCAGCAAGCCAGCTTTGACTCGGTGGCTATCCTAAACTACGAATGCAAGCGACTCTTTTGAGGTGGCGCACACGAGTCCACATATTCACCATATCAATACACCACTATGGATCCGCTCCCGTCTCCCTACGAGAACGCCATCCATAGCACTCACGCTTATCTTGCGCATTTTAAAGTATCCACTTTCACTTGTCTATGAACTGATATAAGCAATCCAGAAGTCCTTTTCCGCGGACACGGCTATTCGAATAGATGATGTTAACCCTGCAGGGGTGTACTTCTTCATACATGTTTCCACCACTTAGCGTCTGCACACGACATGTGCTCGGCAGACTTCAAGCGAAAGCCGACGTGGGTGTAGACCACGACCTACCTAAACACTCAAGTCTCTAGTCCAGGTTTATCGCCTATTCGGGTTCCATCCATGAGGAGATCCGGCCGGAGTTTCGCTCACAGCCCCAAACGATGTGAACAGGGTTCCCGAGATACCAAACGGGCATCCAGTACACCGTGCCACGTACCTACCGCATCACAGCCCACCCCTACGGTCAGCGCTGTCCATGGCCTCCAGTAAGCTACAAACACCAGAAACTACTTGCAACTCCTGGACAGAGGACTAGGGTGAATAAGAAGTCGAGCGGGGTCATATTTCAGGGCCCAATGCATGGTAGTAGCTGAATCATGGATCACAAACACAGAACTCAGTTCCTAAGGACGGCTTCAATGAGACAACCCACCATGTACTCCTACATGGCCTCTCACCGACACCTTTTACCAAATCGTGTTCACACACTTAGCTCACACATAGTAGGACATGTTCACACACCTCTGATTCATCCTCGATGAATCAGACCTGACTCAACTCTAAGCAGTAGCAGGCATGACAAACAAGCATGAATGAGTAGGCACATCAGGGCTCAAACAACTCCTACTCATGCTAGTGGGTTTCATCTATTTACTTTGGCAATGACAGGTCATGCAAAGGATAAAGGGGTTCAGCTACCGCAGCAAGTAACAGATGAATCGGTGTTGTCCTAATGCAGTAAAAGAGAGCAGGAGCGAGAGAGTAGGATTGTATCGGAATGAACAAGGGGGTTTTGCTTTCCTGGCACTTCTGAAGATAGCATTGAGTCTTCATCAGTGTCAACGATCACATCATCGGTATCACGTCTATCGAGAGGGGACAAATACCGGCAACACAGAAAGGAACACAATCAATGCAATGCACAATATGATGCATGCTCATGACATGGCAATATGAATGTGTTTTGAGCTAATGCAACTAGCAACAAAGTTAAATGAAGTTGGTTTGAATCCAGGATTCAAATTCAAACTCCATATGTGGATATTCAAATGCCATTTAATTGATTTGTGCTAAACAGCAGCTATAAGTTGTTCTAACATGCATGAAAATGGTACAGATGGATTCCTTGAATTTTTCTGATAATTTTTCATATATAATTTATTTAATTTGGAGTTACGGTTAATTTTCTATGATTTTTAGAAGTTTATACAATTTTCTGGAATTTTCTGAATAAAAATAAATCCAGTAATTGAATTAATGCGCCAGCCTGACGTCATCGTGACGTCAGCAGGTCAACTGGGCGCCTCCAGGTCAAACCTGACGTGTGGGGGCCACACGTCAGTGACACAGGGCTGTTAGCTCACTGACAGGTGGGGTCAGGTCAACATCCACGTCATCATGGTCAACTCTGACGTGTGGGTCCACAGTGATTAGATAATATTAAACAGAAATTAAACTAGTGTTAGTTAGGGGCGTGGGCCCAGTAGTCAGTGAGAGGGGGGGTTAGTTAGTGGCATCATTAGCCACTAATTACGGTGCCACGTCGGCACGGCCGGAGTTAACCCGCCGGCGACCTAAACAACGACGGAGGCTCGCCGGACTTGAGCTACAAGCGGCGGCTGGACTCGCGAAGGGCACCAGAAGGTAGCCCGTGCCCGTGCGCATCTAGGGGGGCCAACGGGAGGTGCGGGGGTGGCCGGGGTTCGCCGGAGTGGAGCCCGAGGCGGCGGCCGGAGCTCGGGTTTGGGCGGAGCGAGGTTACGGGGCGCTAGGGGGCTGGTTGAGGGGCTATGCGGACTCCTGGGGCAGCTAGGAGCACGCTAGGCTCGTCGGACTGGCCGCAACAGCACGTCAGTGCCATGCCCGGCGTCCATGGCGGACGGCGGCGCTCGGTACGGTGGCTAGCATGGCTACTGCACGGGAAACCAACGGGGAGAGAGGGGAAACGTAGGAGAGCTCACGGAGGGGCTAGCGGAGGAGACGACGAAGTCGGGGAAGCTCTGGACGCGCCGAATCGGTGGAGTCGATCTCCGGGCACCGGAGGTGAAGACGACGATGCTCCGGTCGGCTGGGGCCTCTTCTGGTCGCGTGCATCGAGTGTGTTGCTCCACGGGGTCGTGGCGGAGCTCGGGTACGCAGAGAGGGAGCGAGGGAGTGGCTGTGGTTGCGGTGGTTGCAAGCGGCGGCGGCGGCGGCTCTCGGTGGGGAGGGGATGAGCGAGGGAGAGAGACAGAGGAGGGAGAGGGGATGCAGCGAGTGAGGGAAAAGAGAGAGGGGACACGGGGCGTCGTCGTGGCGCGAATTAGGACGAAGGGCGGCCTCCAGCGCGAAGCAGGAGGTGGCCGGAGCTCTTCGGGCGCGCGCCACGCCTCGCCTCTGCCTACTGGCAGAGGAAGAAGAGGACAAGGGGGGAGGAGGTGGGCTGGGCCAGCGGGAGGAGCTGGGCCGGCTACAGGTAAGTGGCCCAGGTACGGTTATTTCTCTCTCTTTCTGTTTTAATTCTGTTTTTCTATTTTTGTTCTGTTTTATTTAATTGGCACTGAATTTTAATTCAAACAGAATTTGAAAACAGTGCCTAAACTTCCCTGGATATTTTTAAGTCACCTAATGGACTTCTCCACACATAATAAAAATATCTCAGGTCATTTGAAAATATATTCATTATATATTATGAATATAACTCCAAATTCAAATAAAATATTGATTTAAAATCAGAGCCCAATAATTCCTTAGAAATGTCCCAAAATTTTGGTTTGATTTATAACTCTTGCCAAAATTGTCAGAGCTATTTCTAGGGCATTTTGGATTTACTGATTGCAATTTTAGGGTTTCTTGCCCCTCTTTATTTAGGGTTTTGAGGCTTCCAATATTCCTCAATTCAAGTTTCAAAAATATAGACATGATGCACACATGAAGCTAACCTAGAGCAATGCCTGAAGCTAGGGATGTGACAACTCACCCCCACTAAACAAAAATCTCGTCCCGAGATTCAAGCTTAGGGTAAGGTGAAGGGGGAACGCAAACTAGCACAATCTTCACGATCCAGGTTGCACTTCATAGGAACGTTGTTTCGATCACCATCTTTGTCTCGAAGTCTTGCTCTGAGAACTCCAACTAACATGACAACAAGAGGAAAAGAGAGACCCTAAAGGAATGGTTCTTCTCGAAGGTCGAACAACTCAGGATTAACTCACGGAATGAGACATAGCAACATCTCTCGAGCTGAGAGGCGAAGCACACATCCATAGGAATGGAGTGGAGCAGGTGACGAGGTTCACTAGGTAGACAACGATTCCGCACCTAAGAAGGTGGTAAACGATTGTCAACGTAGCGAGGAGTAGAGTTGCCATGATACCACGACGAAACATCCTGGAGGAGGGTGATTCGTAGGTTATTTCCTCAAGTGGCAAAAAGAATTACCTTTGATATAGAGATCATTGAGACTCTCTATATCATCCGAAGGCGAATCATAGCAATCGATTGGCGGGGTCGGTAGAATGGCATACTTGGACTTGGATGATGTGGATTACCTTGTTGAAGACAACGTAATGGATGAATTTGCTTATCACCGGAAATGGAAGAGATCCATGGTGGAATGGCACATTGGCGGTGCAAGCTGGGAACAAAATGCAAATGCTGGGAATAATTCTGGTAACTGGGGAAGAACCCAACAATAGAGAGTGAATTCACTGTTGAAAAGATCATAGCATTGCCGAGGGAACTGAGAGCATCCGGTTAGTGCTGATGATAACACCTAGCGCTTGAGCGTGCTCTCAAGAACTTGAGCATTTCCATAATCATCAAGGTTTTATCAACAACCGCGTCAAGGGTGCTGACAACACAACATACTACCATGATGAATAGCGATGGACGATGCAGATGCGAAGGAGGATAACACTTTCTCAGATTTCACCTTAGCGAGGCCAAGCAAATAAAATCTGGATGATCGACCGAGAGACATTTAGCACTCCGCTTCTAATGTTCTCCTTGATGTGCTAGTATAACCCATTCATAGATATGGTTTGATATCTAAAACATCAAGTAAAAGGTCGGACTTCGGGAGCACTAGAATCCATAAGGAATAGTTACGGAGGTAAATCCTACGAAATCCCTATGGGGAGGTGGCCAACTTCATCAATCAAGATATTATAATAACAGGTCTTCCGACTGGGTGTGTTGGCCACGACATCCACTTTACCGGTTATCGCGCGACCAATATTATAATTCTTGGGAAATATTCCAACCATCATATCTGCCTGAGATTCAGATCTGGTTGGTGTCAGGATATTCCAGACTCATCGAGTCTAGGAAGAAAAATGAAAGTTTGTAACACAAATCGACGAGATGACGTTGCGGGATTCTCGGGAGATGAACTACGATAGCAAGCTCCAAAACATGAGCTGGTTCTGCTACAAACATGTGAACACGTTGTCCCAGACAAGCATGACCACGTGGTAGTCTTACAATAAAACACTACCGAGTTCTGGTTGGGAACCATCACCGTGGATAACGAAGTCCTTGCATAAGTCATATGATTAGCTCTTATGAAGGAACTTCTTCCCCTTGAACAAATCAATCAGTGGCTTGGTGTGCTCGGGACACATATGGAATGAAGGTTGCAAGTCTCCAGACCACAGAATACTTCGCACGTGTGCATGACTAATTTGGAATGATTCCAGGGAAACAAAACAATCTTCCTCAAATTCATGGCGGCAACTTGCATCATATGCACATGAATTAGGGAAAATCACTACTTTCATTCAAACATATGCTTCATGAACGAAACACGAAGAAATGCTTACACAAGTTTCCAACACTAGGTTGATGTTCAACATGATTCATGGGGGGAGACAAAATGCTACTGATGGGCTCAACAGCAACTCATCGGAATTTCCATATCACTGGACTTCCACCATCATGTGAACACGGTGATAGCATTGGTCAGACCAAAGATGTAATGGTGTATGCTCAAGGGATCAACCACGAGTAGGACAACATTACGAGCATCGTTGGTACTGATTTGATTTGACGATAGCCCACACTCAAATCAAGGGATTGATAAGACAATAGGTCCAGCAACTGATCACAGGGACCAATCGATGAAGATATCCTCTTCCTTCAACACACACACACAAAAAGATATCCCTTAACATGAACTAAGTCGGACAAGCTTTTATCTTCCAACTCTCCAAGTTGTTGTTTAGCTTATCCAACTAGCTCAGGGTATCCAACACGGATTCTTGGAGAAGGGGTGGTTTACAGGAATAACCCAACTTGATCACGAGCTCAACATAGCGGTCAGGTGACATCCTGGTGATACCTCCGAGAAGACATTCGAAGAATTACGAACCACCGATATGCTACTAAGCTCGAGAAAAATCTTGCTTTTTGAGGCAAGACGATATGATCAATAGAGCGAAGATTTGAAATAATCCTAACTCATCGATCGAGGAGTGCACCGAGAACAAGGACTAGGTAGCACGATCAGTCTTAGAATGGTGATTCAATAACCAACATACTAAGAATAAGATTATTGTCCATTAACTACCAAGCAATGGGGTTGCTAGGAGTATTGAGTTCACACATCATGATTCACTTGTCGGCACTCCGGCTGCAACAACACGGAACCGAGGAATGAAAAAGGATGGCGAGAAGTATCACTATGTCAAGAATTCACAAAAGGTGGTGCAATTCTCATGAAATTTCTGTCATAAAGAAGGTAATACTTCAGGGTAGAGCAGACCAGAAGCTGGATTGTAACTTGATCTGCGGAACACAACTACTTTGACCCAATCCTAAATATGGATGAGGTACTGGAGTTTGTTTCTCCTATTCATTCTGAAATAGAATGGCTTGGCGGACCACAAGGGTAATAGGCATCGACGAACGAATGCACGCATACTCTTGACTATCAATTGATAGACGAGGGTCAGAAGACAACTAAAGAGGGACAACTCAAAGGAACATACGATTTTCTGAGTTGTGGATGCATGGTTTAGCATGTCGAACGAATTCCACATATTTCTTCCGGATAACCCATGCAGAAAGGTAGAACTGGCAGAGTCACAATGTAGAATCGAGAACCCATCGAGAGCACTCTGATTGTGATCTTTCGATCAGCGAGGAACATCTGCCATAAGCGGTTCATAGTATTTGGAAGAAAGGAATACCACGAACATCGAGGACTAATGCAAAGGTTACTAATAACCTAAAGGAACGAGCAAAACTATCAACATGAAGCAAGTAGGGTGAATCTCGGGTTCAAAACCCAGGGATAGAATACCTACTACTAAATGGCATCACGGGATGCTTTCGATAATGACGGCCAGAGTCATCACACTGGAACATAATTCATGGCTAGACTACTAGATGATCCCCTGAGACACCTAGGGTCATAATAGTAACTCCAACATAATGTCAAGGCAATAGAATACCTCAACTCAACAATTAGTGTGATTGAGCTGGCATAAAGGAACATCGAAACCAGAGGGAAAGGATTTTGCAAATGCATCAGACTATTTAGAAACCTGGAATGACTCGGACAGCATAACGGCTGTAAATGCTCAGAAAAATTTGAGACATTCACATAAATGGTGGCATAACCACTCAGAAGCACAATATCAAGGTTTCGAGATCAACAGTTAACGTACGGAAGTAGTAGAAACTGAACTCAAGCTTAAATCCAACAATCTATAAGTCTACGGATTAATAACACGTGATCCTGATAGATAGATGAGAAGACCTAGTTCCTTAACCCCGTAGGAAAGATAAGATGACTCAGATCAGAAGGGCATGAGGTATAAGGAGTAAAAGAGCCTTACGTTCCATCCCACAATCAATTCCCCTACATATAACTAAGAATTTCTAGACTCAACTTCGACCAGTTTGGCTTGGTAATCCTACAGGCAGTCAAGCTCTGATACCAACGCTGTCAGGACCCCGACTCAATGCCACATCGATCTAGCATGTAACACCTCATATCACTTTGCGGCCTCATGCACGGTATTCCCACGGGTATCGCCTTACCTTTGCCCGGGACCGTTTGCGCCTTTTGGCACACGTATATGACAGTGTCGCTAGCATCCATATGATAAGGAGCCCGGGCTAACATGGCTAGTCGTAAACCCAAAGTGGCACAGACTTACAGGGACAGGCATCCATGACCCAGCATCGAACGTGTCGGTCATCAGCGGGTGAACCCAGGCTGTAGCACTGGGCTAGCAGGACTCCGGTGAACCGGGCTGTAGCGGGCTAACAGGACTCCGGTATTCATCGCGTGACATTTCCCCGAAGGGACAGACACAGGAACGAAGAAGGACACATGCCGGCCAGCCTAAGTGTTCCGGAGCAGTAGCAAGCTACCAAGGCTCAATGGAAACACTAGGAGACATTTCCCGGTAAGAGAGGCTACTAAAGATAAACAACTAGATAGTCAGATCCCACACATACCAAGCATTTCAATAACATACACACAATATGCTCGATATGTGCAAACACAACATGGCATCACAACATGACTCTACGACTCAAGTAATTTATTCAATAGGCTCCGAGGAGCGAGATATTACAAACAGGGGTCTCATGACCCAACATTCAGAGCATACAAATCAAAGCACAAGCGGAAGCTATCATGTCTGGGTACAGACATCTATAAATGAAAAAGGCTGAGAAGCCTGACTATCTATCAGATCCTGCCGAGGGCACAAGATCGTAGCTGAGGTAACAAGCTAGACGTCGAAGTCCACGTGGAACTACTAGTGAGACTGAAGTCTCTCTACAAAAACATAAAATAGGCAAACGTGAGTACAAATGTACCCAGCAAGACTTACATCATAACTAACTACATATGTATCATTTTCAACAAGGGGATGGTGGGGTTTAACTGCAGCAAGCCAGCTTTGACTCGGTGGCTATCCTAAACTACGAATGCAAGCGACTCTTTTGAGGTGGCGCACACGAGTCCACATATTCACCATATCAATACACCACTATGGATCCGCTCCCGTCTCCCTACGAGAACGCCATCCATAGCACTCACGCTTATCTTGCGCATTTTAAAGTATCCACTTTCACTTGTCTATGAACTGATATAAGCAATCCAGAAGTCCTTTTCCACGGACACGGCTATTCGAATAGATGATGTTAACCCTGCAGGGGTGTACTTCTTCATACATGTTTCCACCACTTAGCGTCTGCACACGACATGTGCTCGGCAGACTTCAAGCGAAAGCCGACGTGGGTGTAGACCACGACCTACCTAAACACTCGAGTCTCTAGTCCAGGTTTATCGCCTATTCGGGTTCCATCCATGAGGAGATCCGGCCGGAGTTTCGCTCACAGCCCCAAACGATGTGAACAGGGTTCCCGAGATACCAAACGGGCATCCGGTACACCGTGCCACGTACCTACCGCATCACAGCCCACCCCTACGGTCAGCACTGTCCACGGCCTCCAGTAAGCTACAAACACCAGAAACTACTTGCAACTCCTGGACAGAGGACTAGGGTGAATAAGAAGTCGAGCGGGGTCATATTTCAGGGCCCAATGCATGGTAGTAGCTGAATCATGGATCACAAACACAGAACTCAGTTCCTAAGGACGGCTTCAATGAGACAACCCACCATGTACTCCTACATGGCCTCTCACCGACACCTTTTACCAAATCGTGTTCACACACTTAGCTCACACATAGTAGGACATGTTCACACACCTCTGATTCATCCTCGATGAATCAGACCTGACTCAACTCTAAGCAGTAGCAGGCATGACAAACAAGCATGAATGAGTAGGCACATCAGGGCTCAAACAACTCCTACTCATGCTAGTGGGTTTCATCTATTTACTGTGGCAATGACAGGTCATGCAAAGGATAAAGGGGTTCAGCTACCGCAACAAGTAACAGATGAATCGGTGTTGTCCTAATGCAGTAAAAGAGAGCAGGAGCGAGAGAGTAGGATTGTATCGGAATGAACAAGGGGGTTTTGCTTGCCTGGCACTTCTGAAGATAGCATTGAGTCTTCATCAGTGTCAACGATCACATCATCGGTATCACGTCTATCGAGAGGGGACAAATACCGGCAACACAGAAAGGAACACAATCAATGCAATGCACAATATGATGCATGCTCATGACATGGCAATATGAATGTGTTTTGAGCTAATGCAACTAGCAACAAAGTTAAATGAAGTTGGTTTGAATCCAAGATTCAAATTCAAACTCCATATGTGGATATTCAAATGCCATTTAATTGATTTGTGCTAAACAGCAGCTATAAGTTGTTCTAACATGCATGAAAATGGTACAGATGGATTCCTTGAATTTTTCTAATAATTTTTCATATATAATTTATTTAATTTGGAGTTACGGTTAATTTTCTATGATTTTTAGAAGTTTATACAATTTTCTGGAATTTTCTGAATAAAAATAAATCCAGTAATTGAATTAATGCGCCAGCCTGACGTCATCATGACGTCAGCAGGTCAACTGGGCGCCTCCAGGTCAAACCTGACGTGTGGGGGCCACACGTCAGTGACACAGGGCTGTTAGCTCACTGACAGGTGGGGTCAGGTCAACATCCATGTCATCATGGTCAACTCTGACGTGTGGGTCCACAGTGATTAGATAATATTAAACAGAAATTAAACTAGTGTTAGTTAGGGGCGTGGGCCCAGTAGTCAGTGAGAGGGGGGGTTAGTTAGTGGCATCATTAGCCACTAATTACGGTGCCACGTCGGCACGGCCGGAGTTAACCCGCCGGCGACCTAAACAACGACGGAGGCTCGCCGGACTTGAGCTACAGGCGGCGGCTGGACTCGCGAAGGGCACCAGAAGGTAGCCCGTGCCCGTGCGCATCTAGGGGGGCCAACGGGAGGTGCGGGGGTGGCCGGGGTTCGCCGGAGTGGAGCCCGAGGCGGCGGCCGGAGCTCGGGTTTGGGCGGAGCGAGGTTACGGGGCGCTAGGGGGCTGGCTGAGGGGCTATGCGGACTCCTGGGGCAGCTAGGAGCACGCTAGGCTCGTCGGACTGGCCGCAACAGCAAGTTAGTGCCATGCCCGGCGTCCATGGTGGACGGCGGCGCTCGGTACGGTGGCTAGCATGGCTACTGCACGGGAAACCAACGGGGAGAGAGGGGAAACGTAGGAGAGCTCACGGAGGGGCTAGCGGAGGAGACGACGAAGTCGGGGAAGCTCTGGACGCGCCGAATCGGTGGAGTCGATCTCCGGGCACCGGAGGTGAAGACGATGATGCTCCGGTCAGCTGGGGCCTCTTCTGGTCGCGTGCATCGAGTGTGTTGCTCCATGGGGTCGTGGCGGAGCTCGGGTACGCAGAGAGGGAGCGAGGGAGTGGCTGTGGTTGCGGTGGTTGCAAGCGGCGGCGGCGGCTCTCGGTGGGGAGGGGATGAGCGAGGGAGAGAGACAGAGGAGGGAGAGGGGATGCAGCGAGTGAGGGAAAAGAGAGAGGGGACACGGGGCGTCGTCGTGGCGCGAATTAGGACGAAGGGCGGCCTCCAGCGCGAAGCAGGAGGTGGCCGGAGCTCTTCGGGCGCGCGCCACGCCTCGCCTCTGCCTACTGGCAGAGGAAGAAGAGGACAAGGGGGGAGGAGGTGGGCTGGGCCAGCGGGAGGAGCTGGGCCGGCTACAGGTAAGTGGCCCAGGTACGGTTCTTTCTCTCTCTTTCTGTTTTAATTCTGTTTTTCTATTTTTGTTCTGTTTTATTTAATTGGCACTGAATTTTAATTCAAACAGAATTTGAAAACAGTGCCTAAACTTCCCTGGATATTTTTAAGTCACCTAATGGACTTCTCCACACATAATAAAAATATCTCAGGTCATTTGAAAATATATTCATTATATATTATGAATATAACTCCAAATTCAAATAAAATATTGATTTAAAATCAGAGCCCAATAATTCCTTAGAAATGTCCCAAAATTTTGGTTTGATTTATAACTCTTGCCAAAATTGTCAGAGCTATTTCTAGGGCATTTTGGATTTACTAATTGCAATTTTAGGGTTTCTTGCCCCTCTTTATTTAGGGTTTTGATGCTTCCAATATTCCTCAATTCAAGTTTCAAAAATATAAACATGATGCACACATGAAGCTAACCTAGAGCAATGCCTGAAGCTAGGGATGTGACATCGTCACTCAAGGTTCTGGGATAGTAATAAATAGACTACACCGGGAGTACTTGAAAACTGGAATATGACTCTGATCAACCAATCCTATGAGACTACGAAGTAGTAACACGTGATCCTAATAGACGTAAGAGAAAGCCTAATTCCTTAACCCCGTAGGAAAGATAGGATGACTCAGATCAGAAGGGCATGATATATAAGAAGTAAAAAGAGCCTTACGTTCCCTTCCACAATCAATTCCCTTATATAACTAAAAAAATTCTAGACTCAACTTCGACCAGTTTGGCTTGGTAATCCTACAGGCAGTCAGGCTTTGATACCAAAACTGCCGGGACCCCAATCCTAAGTTACACCGATATAGCATGTAACACACCATATCACTTTGCGGCCTCACGCACGGTATTCCCATGGGTGCCACCTTACCTGGCCCGGGACCGTTTGCGCCTTTTGGCTCACGTATATGATAGTGTCGCTAGCATCCATATGACAGAGAACCCGGGCCGACATGACTAGTCATAAACCCAAAGTGACACTAACTTACAGGGACATGCATACATGACCCAGCAACGAACGTGTCGGCCATTAGCGAGTGAATCTGGGCTGTAGCAACTGGGCTAACAAGACTCCGGGAACCGGGGCTGTAGCAGGCTAGAAGGACTCTGGTAGACACCGTGTGACATTTCCGCGAAGGGATAGACACAGGAACGAAGAAGGACACATGTCGGACAGTCTAAGTGTTCTGGAGCAGTAGCAACTGGGCTAACAGGACTCCGGTAATCCGGGCTGTAGCAGACTACCATGGCTTAGTGGAAGCACTAGACTACATTCCCCCATAAGAAAGGCTACCAAGGATAGACAACTAGGTTGTCGGATCCCACACATAGAAATACACGTCACACGTACGCATAACATGCAAATATGTGTTGTACAACATGGCATCACAAACATTACTCAAACTCATATAGATAAAGGCCCAGAAGAGCAACATAACATTATATTTCAAGTAGGGGTCACATGACCCATCATTTAGAGCATACAAGCAACAAAAGCATTACATGTCTGAGTACAGACAACTACAAATGAAAAAGGATGAGCAGCCTAACTATCTAAAAGTCCCTCCCAAGGGTACAAGATCGTAGCTGAGGTAACAAGCTACTCGTCGAAGTCCAAGCAGAAGTACTAGTGAGACAGATGTCTCATCTGCAAAACATAAATAAAGCAAACATGAGTACAAAGGTACTCAGCAAGACTTACATCAGATCCTATCATACATACATTAGTATCAAGAAGGCAATGTGGGGTTTAGTTGCAGCAAGCCAGCTTTGACTCAATGGCTATCCTGCTCTACGATTACGAGTAAGTTCTTTGAGGTAGTAAAGCGCACACGAGTCCACTAATCACCACATAAATACACTACTATGGATTCAATCCCATCTCCCTACGAGAAGGCCATCCATAGCACTCACACTTGTCTTGAGCATTTTAGAGTATCCACTTTAAGTTGTCTATGTACCTCGTAAGCATCCAAGAAGTCCATAACCGCGGACCCGGCTATTCGAATAGATCATGTTAACCCTGCAGGGGTGTACTTCTTCACACACACTCTTGCCACTTACCGCCATGTACATGTCATGTATCTCGGCAACCTTCAAGCAGAAGCCTGGCGAGGGTGTCGGCCATGACCTGACTAACCACACAAGACTCTAGTCTAGGTTTATCGCCTATTCGGGTTGCATCCGCAAGGAGATTCGGCCGAGGTTTTGCTCACGGCCCCAAACGATGTGAGAAGGGTTCCCAAGCCCACCCGCCGGGTTCCACTTGGTACACTATGCCACCTGTGCCTAGTCTGTCCCAAGCACACCTTGCCGGATGCCACTTGGTAGAAGAATAACACTGCCTACAAACACCAGAAACTAGTTGCGACTCCTGGATAGAGACCAAGTCGATTAATAAGTCGAGAGGGGTCGAGTTACCGGAACCCAATGTGTGGTAGTATCTAGTCATTGGACAACATGCACGGAACTCAGTTCTTAGGGACAGTTCCAGTGAGACAACTCCTAAATGGCCTCTCGCCGCTACCTTTACCAAATTGTGTTCATACACTTAATTCTCAACATCAGAACATAGGACTTCACTCCAATTCATTCCCAATGAATCAGACCTGACATACTCTAAGCAATAGCAGGCAATGCATGGTAGGAACACAACATGGCTCAATCAACTCCTACACATGCTAGTGGGTTTCAACTATTTATTGTGGCAATGAAAGGTCATGCAGAGGAATGGGTTCAACTACCGCAGCATAAAGTAGCAGTTCAATCGTTGTTGTCCTAATGCAATAAAAGAGAACTGGAGCGAGAGAGTAGGATTATATCGGAATGAACAAGGGGGGTTTCTTGCCTGGTAGATCAACAGGGACACTACTCATCAGACAGGTACTATGGAGCACTCTCCGGAGCAGGACCTATCGAGAAGGAACAGTGTCGACAATCAATACAAAAGCAGATGCAACAATATGATGCATGAACATGTCATGAAGATGTGATGTTTTTTGAGCTAATACAACTAACAGTTATTTGGATGAAGTCCATTTGAACCAAAATTCAAATGCAACTCCAAGTTAAGTCTTTATAAATGCCATTTATGTGTTTTCACTTATACAGTTGGTATAAGTTGCTTTTTCATGCATGAAACTAGTACAGATTGATAGACTGAATTTTTATGATAATTTTTCATATATAAATTATTTCAATGTGAGCTACGGTTGAATTTCTATGAATTTTTGAAGTTTATAACATTTTTTGGAATTTCCTGATTTGTTTTAATACCAGAAAATAATAACTGCGTCAGCATTGCGTCAGCGGGTCAACGGCGCTGACCAGGTCAAACCTGACGTGTGGGTCCACACGTCAGTGTCACTATTAACTAAAAGGGTTGGTTAACACTAATACTAACCTAACCAAAAATTAGCTGGGCAGGACCCACATGTCAGTGTCAGGGGGAATTAGCTAAACGGCGATTAGCCCTAAGCTAATCACCTAACCAACGGGGCCCACCTGACGGGCCGGCGAGGTCAATTCGGTCAAACCCGTCGGTGTTTAACCGCTGGCGAGGCCGAACGCGACAGAGGGCACGGAAATCGCCCTCCGGCAACCATTCAGGCGGCGGAGACCACCTAAGCGAAGACCAGGGTCGCATGCATCTAGTGGGACACGCGGGAGACCGTGGGGTGGTCGGAGCTCGCCGGAGCAGAGCTCACTTGTAATGCCCTCGATGCGGCTATATCTCCTACGTGTCGAAGCACGACTTAGAGGCATAACTGCATTGAAATCAATGTCGCAAGTGAGGTAATCTTCACAACAACCCATGTAAATAAATAAAGAGGAAAGGTACATAGTTGGCTTACACTCGCCACGTCACACAAATACATAAATAAGTCATTACATTCATCCAATACACTCAGGGTCCCACTATGGTACCAAAATAAAGATCAACCCCCAAATGCGACAAAGTCCCTGATCGCCCCAACTGGGCACCACTACTGATCATCTGGGAAAGACACATAGTAACGACGAGAGTCTACATCGAACTCCCACTTGAGCTCGGTCATATCATCAGGAGCGGCATCATCGGTCCCTGCATCTGGTTTTGGAAGGAATATGTGAGTCACGGGGACTCAGCAATCTCACACCCTCGCGATCAAGACTATTTAAGCTTATAGGTAAGGCAAAGGTATGATGTGGAGCTGCAGCAAGTGACTAGCATATATGGTGGCTAACATACGCAAATGAGAGCGAGAAGATAAGGCAAAAGCACAGTCGAACAACTATGATCAAGAAGTGATCCTATAACAACCTACGTCAAGCATTACTCCAACACCGTGTTCACTTCCGGGACTCCGCCGAGAAGAGACCATCATGGTTACACACGCGGTTGGTGCATTTTAATTAAGTTAAGTTTCAGGTTATCTACAACCGGACATTAACAAATTCCCATCTGACAATAACCGCGGGCACGGATTTTGAAAGTTCAAATCCCTGCAGGGGAGTCCCAACTTAGCCCATCACAAGCTCTCACGGTCAACGAAGGATATTCCTTCTCCCAAGACAATCCGATCAGGCTCGGCATCCTGGTTACAAGACATCCTCAACAATGGTAAAACAAGTCCAGCAACACCGCCCGAATGTGCCGACAAATCCCGATAGGAGCTGCACATATCTCGTTCTCAGGGACACTCAGATAAGCAATCCGTACAACTAAAACCAGCCATCGAGTTTCCCCGAGGTGGCGCTGCAAGGGGCTCTAGTTCG
>NC_041390.1:336292525-336303683 GCF_002162155.2 Triticum dicoccoides | reverse complement strand
GGTTTAATAAAGATGACCCTTGGGCTCCGGAAACCCAAGGGAAAAAGAGGCTAGGTGGCAAATGGTAAAACCAAGGTTGGGCATTGCTGGAGGAGTTTTATTCAAGGCGAACTGTCAAGGGGTTCCCATTATAACCCAACCGTGTAAGGAACGCAAAATCTAGGAACATAACACCGATATGACAGAAACTAGGGCGGCAAGAGTGGAACAAAACACTAGGCATAAGGCCGAGCCTTCCACCCTTTACCAATTATATAGGTGCATTAAGATAAACAAGATAATATTGTGATATCCCAACAATAAACATGTTCCAACAAGGAACGATCTCCAATCTTCACCTGCAACTAGCAACGCTATAAGAGGGGCTGAGCAAAGCGGTAACATAGCCAAACAACGGTTTGCTAGGACATGGTGGGTTAGAGGTTTGACATGGCAATATGGGAGGAATGATAAGAAAGTGGTAGGTATCGTAGCATAGGCATAGCAAAAGAGCGAGCATCTAGCAAGGGAAGATAGAAGTGATTTTGAGGGTTTCGGGAGGAAAATGTCAACCGTGATTTCAGATCTGAGATCCGACCGGCGCGGATCCCGAGGTTCGCGAGACTTCACTATTCATCGGAGGAGCTCGTGGCGGCCGGAGTGAGGAGGTGAGGAGGGAGGCCGGCCGGAGAGGACGGCGAGGCGTGGTGGCGCAGCAGACTCCGGGCGGCGGCGGTGGTCAGAGCGGCGCCGGCGAGCGGAAGAGGGCGGGCGGCGCCGGTGAAGAATGAGGCGGGCGGCGCCGGTACGTTGAGGCGGCGGCGAGCGAACCGGGACGGCGGCGAGGCAAGGAGCAGCATCGGGGGTGACCGAGGCGGGCGGCGCGCCCCAATGGGCTTGGAGGGCCCAGTGTGGGCTCGCCCGGGACGGAGGAGAGAGACGGCAGCGGTGGGACAGGTGGCGGCCTCCTATTAGCGGCAGCGATGCGTCCGGCCGGTGCTAGACATGTCCGGCGCGGCGCGGGGAAAAATCTAGGGTTAGGCGGGAGAGGAGACCCGGGATTTCGTGGTGGGATCTATTTATTGAGGTAGGAGGAGCTAGGAAGCTCCAAATGAGGTGCGGTTTGCGGCCACGCGATCCTGATCGAACGCTCTAGATGATGGGAGAGGTTTAGGTGGGTTTTGGGCCACTTTGGAAGGGTGTTGGGCTGCAACACACACGAGGCCTTTTCGGTCCCTCGGTTAATCGTAGGAGTATCAAACGAAGTCCAAATGGTACAAAACTTGACAGGCGGTCTACCGGTAGTAAACCAAGGCCGCATGACAAGTCTCGGTCCAATCCGGAAATGTTTAACACCCGCACACGAAAAGAGGTAGAAAGGACCACCGGAGGACATAGGAGCGCCGGAATGCAAAACGGACAACGGGGAAAATGCTCGGTTGCATGAGAAGAACACGTATGAAAATGCAATGCACATGATGACATGATATGAGATGCATGACAAAGACAAAACACATGGAGAAAAAAACCCGACAACGAGGAAATAAAATTAACTTAGTGCCGAAAACGGCAAGAGTTCGAGTACAAATAAGGTAAATTACATCCGGGGTGTTACAACACTCCACCACTACGAAAGGATCTCGTCCCGAGATCTAGGACTGGAAAAACTCTGGGTTCTCAGAACGGAGGTGATCCTCGCGTTCTGAGGTGGCTTCATGGTCGGAATGATGTGACCACTTGACTTTGAGGAATCTGATTGACTTGTTGCGAGTCTTGCACTCAGCTTCTTCAAGGATAGCAACGGGGTGCTCACGATAAGAAAGGTCTTCTTGGAGATTAATGAATTCGAAGTTGACGGTGCGGTCAGGGGTCTTGAAGCACTTGCGGATTTGAGAGACATGAAACACGTCGTGCATGTTTGCAAAATTGAAGGGAAGCTCAAGTTGATAGGCGAGATCGCCTCTCTTGCTGATGATCTTGAAAGGACCCACGTATCTAGGGGAAAGCTTCCCTTTGACACCGAAGTGACGAGTACCTTTCCTAAGAGAGACGCGAAGGTAAACATGGTCTCCGATCTCGAAAGCCAAATCACGATGCTTACTATCATAGTAGCTCTTCTGGCGCGATTGCACTGCTTTGAGGTTATCACGAAGGACTTTGCACATCTCTTCTGCCTCTGTGATTAAGTCATTGCCAAGAAGTTGACGTTCACCAGTCTCTGGCCAGTTAAGAGGAGTACGACACTTCCTGCCATAGAGAATTTCAAATGGGGCCTTGGCCGAACTCACTTGAAAGCTGTTGTTGTAGGAGAACTCGGCATATGGAAGACAATCTTCCCAGTTCATACTGAAGGAGATGACGTAAGCCCTGAGCATATCTTCAAGAATCTGATTGACACGCTCGACTTGGCCGCTAGTTTGGGGATGAAAAGCTGTGCTGAAACGGATGTTGGTGCCCATGGCCTTCTGAAAAGAATCCCAAAACTTGGAGGTGAAGATGCTGCCACGATCTGAAGATATCAACTGCGGAATGCCATGCAGAGAGACAATCCGGGAGGTATATAGCTCTGCCAATTGAGCTGCTGTGATGGATTCTTTGATAGGCAGAAAGTGAGCCACTTTAGTGAGTTTGTCGATGATAACGAATATAGCATCATTGCCACGCTTGGACTTTTGAAATCCAGTCATGAAGTCCATCTCAATGTGGTCAAACTTCCATTCTGGAATGGCAAGAGGTTGGAGGAGACCAGGTGGTCTTTGGTGTTCTGCCTTCACTCTTCTGCAGACATCACATTCATTCACGAACTGAGCAATCTCATGCTTCATTCGAGTCCACCAATACGACTGCTTGAGGTCATGGTACATCTTTGTACTTCCATGGTGAATAGAGAGGAGTGAATTGTAATGACTTTACGACGGTCACCTTTAGGCACAACAATGTGATCCTCGAAGAATAGAGTATCCTTGTCATCAAGGCGATAACACTTGTACTTAGGTTGACTCTTGGCAATCTCAATCTTCACCTTCTTCACCATAGCATCAAGAAGTTGAGCCTCGCGAATCTGATATTCCAAAGTAGGAGAGACTTGGAGGTTTGCGAGAAATCCTTAAGGAACAACTTGTAGATTCAGTTTGCGGAAAGCTTCACAAAGCTCGGGTTGGTAAGGCTTGAGAATCAAACTGTTGCAGTAAGCCTTCCTGCTCAATGCGTCAGCAATTAGATTTTTCCCCGCGCCGCGCCGGACATGTCCAGCACCGGCCGGATGCATCGCCGCCGCCAATAGGAGGCCGCCACCTATCCCACCGCCGCAGTCTCTCTCCTCCGACCCGGGCGAGCCCGCACCGGGCCCTCCAAGCCCATCGGGGCGCGCCGCCCGCCTCGGTCGCCCCCGACGCCGCTCCTCGCCCCGCCCCTGTCCCGGTTCGCTCGCCACCACCTCAATGTCGCCGGATCCGCCCGCCTCATTCTTTGCCGGCTCCGCCCGCCCTCCTCCGCTCACCGGCGCCGCTCCGACCACCGCCGCCGCCCGGAGTCCGCCGCGCCACCGCCCCTCGCCGTCCTCTCCGGCCGGCCTCCCTCCTCACCTCCTCACTCCGGCCGCCATGAGCTCCTCTGGTGAACAGTGAAGTCCGGTGAACCTCGGGATCCGTGCCGGCCAGATCTCAGATCTGAAATCACGGTTGACTTTTTCCTCCCGAAACCCTAATATTTTGTAATCTTTGACATGCCATAAGTCTGCATCCGTAGCTCCGATTTGTGCGTGTAGCATATCAAAATGTTCGTCTCGACGAGTACTTCATTTAATCTCATTGCATCATTTTTCATTTGAGCTCATCTTGATGCCTGAAATGCTGTTGGAAGAGGGCTATGTGAGGAATATTTCAGATCTGTTTCAGCAAATGGCTTTTTGTCATTTTTGCCATGATTAATGTGTGCATGCTATGATCCTAAGCTCTACATGTGTTTTGTAGAATGCCATGCCATCTTTACAGGGGTGTATGCCATGTATTTTTGTGATCTTTGTGGTGACTAGCACAAGCATGCAAAGTAGCCTACTCATTGATGCTGATTTCAGGGACTTGGAATTTCACCAAGTCCTTGTCCTGTTTTTGTTTTTATGCCATATCTTCATGTTGTTTCCTAGTGATTCGTGCCTCTTTTGAGGATGATCAGTAAGGATGTTTTGTTAATATTGTGTTGCTATATCCATCCATGTCTTTGTTTGCAATTATGGTGCAACCTAGCGTGAGTCAATCGAGCTCTACTTTTGCTATAAAATGTTCCTGGCAGATTGTTGACATGTTTAGCGATTTTGCCGAGAATGTTGCTATTGATCCGTGCATGCTATGATGTTGTTCTTGCCATTTCTAGCTTCTATGCCATGTCTTCTTGATGGGTGTATGGTTAGTTCGTCATGCCATGCTCTGTAGTGAGTGCATCGAGCTTGTTAACATGCCTACTTGTTAATCTGTTTTGCATGCTCCAGTTTTTCACTAAGTCTGAATCTGTTATGTTTTTGCTATGTTCACATGCTTGCAATTGTATTTTCTAATCCCTTTTGGCTCAAGGTCACTAAGGGACTTTTGTTATATGCTTAGAGTAGCTTCATGCCATGCCTTGATTTGCCATGATATATTCCTGTAGCATGTAGTTTTCATGCTCAAACGATTGCTTCCTGATGATAAATTCCTGACTTGTGTTAATTTCACTAAGTCTGAAACCTGTTATCGTTTGCACTTTTGCCATGCTTGTTTGAACCTGTTAATGAGTGATTTAGCCATAGCTCAGTGTTCATCTTTTGTCAAGCATCATGAGTGGATCCTTTACATGTATTTTGTTGTCATGTTTGATTGCTGTAGAATATTTGCCTTGATGCATTTAGATGGCTACTTGCTGATTATCGCAGACCGATGCGATATTTGTTTTGCTTGCCATTTCCAAACCGTGCATCCGATTCCGGTGATCTTTATATCGATTTCAACTGAAATCAACTCACCTTTCCAGTGGCACTCTTGGATTTCCATGTTGAGGCCAGGTTCAATCATTCCTTTCCAAATCTTGCATATGCATCACATATCGCATCCCGCATATCATACCATGTTCGCATCATGTTGTTTGAGCATTGCACGTGGTTGATCGTGCTCCTTTTGCTTGTTCTTCTTGTTTGGGTAGAGCCGAGAGACGAGTTCAGGAACGAGGAGCCCGTTGAGTTCGCTTACGAGGATCAAGGCAACTCTGAAAACTTTGCAGGCAAGATGACCATACCCTCGAAATCACTTCTATCTTTGCTTGCTAGATGCTCGCTCTTTTTCTATGCCTATGCTACGATACCTACCACTTGCTTATCATGCCTCCCATATTGCCATGTCAAACCTCTAACCCACCATGTCCTAGCAAACCGTTGTTTGGCTATGTTACCGCTTTGCTCAGCCCCTCTTATAGCATTGCTAGTTGCAGGTGAAGATTGGAGATCGTTCCTTGTTGGAACATGTTTATTGTTGTGATATCACAATATTATCTTGTTTATCTTAATGCACCTATATACTTGGTAAATGGTGGAAGGCTCGGCCTTATGCCTAGTGTTTTGTTCCACTCTTGCCGCCCTAGTTTCCGTCATATCGGTGTTATGTTCCCGGATTTTGCGTTCCTTACACGGTTGGGTTATGATGGGAACCCCTTGACAGTTCGCCTTGAATATAACTCCTCCAGCAATGCCCAACCTTGGTTTTACCATTTGCCACCTAGCCTCTTTTTCCCTTGGGTTTCCAGAGCCCAAGGGTCATCTTTACTAAACCCCCCCGGGCCAGTGCTCCCCTGAGTGTTGGTCCAAACTAGAGCCCCTTGCAGCGCCATCTCGGGGAAACTCGAGGGCTGGTTTTAGTTATACGGATTGCTTATCTGAGTGTGCCCTGAGAACGAGATATGTGCAGCTCCTATCAGGATTTGTCGGCACATTCGGGCGGTGTTGCTGGACTTGTTTTACCATTGTCGAGGATGTCTTGTAACCAGATGCCGAGCCTGATCGGATTGTCTTGGGAGAAGGAGTATCCTTCGTTGACCGTGAGAGCTTGTGATGGGCTAAGTTGGGACTCCCCTGCAGGGATTTGAACTTTCGAAAGCCGTGCCCACGGTTATGGGCAGATGGGAATTTGTTAATGTCCGGTTGTACATAACCTGAAACTTAACTTAATTAAAATGCACCAACCGCATGTGTAACCGTGATGGTTTCTTCTCGGCGGAGTCCGGGAAGTGAACACGGTGTTGGAGTAATGCTTGACGTAGGTTGTTATAGGATCACTTCTTGATCATAGTTGTTCGACCGTGCTTTTGCCTTCTCTTCTTGCTCTCATTTGCGTATGTTAGCCACCATACATGCTAGTCGCTTGCTGCAGCTCCACATCATACCTTTGCCTTACCTATAAGCTTAAATAGTCTTGATCGCAAGGGTGTGAGATTGTTGAGTCCCCGTGACTCACAGATTCCTTCTAAAACCAGATGCAGGGACCGATGATACCGCTCCAGATGATATGACCGAGCTCAAGTGGGGGTTCGATAAAGACTCTCATCGTTACTATGTGTCTTTCCCAGATGATCAGTAGTGGTGCCCAGTTGGGGCCATCGGGGACTTTGTCGCATTTGGGGGTTGATCTTTATTTTGGTACCGTAGTGGGACCCTGAGCGTATTGGATGAATGTAATGACTTATTTATGTATTTGTGTGATGTGGCGAGTGTAAGCCAACTATGTATCTTTCCCCTTTATTTATTTACATAGGTTGTTGTGAAGATTACCTCACTTGCGACATTGCTTTCAATGCGGTTATGCCTCTAAGTCGTGCTTCGACACGTAGGAGATATAGCCGCATTGAGGGCGTTACATCACGGCGGTGGCCGGAGCACGGCTAAGTGTGCACGCATCGATCCGGTGCATGGCAGGGGCTGCAGTTGGCGGCGCAGGCTTGCTGGGGGCCTACTGAGCGTGTTGGCGTGCGCGGGCGCGAGCTGCGGTGACTAGGGCGACGGCGGCGACATGAACGGCGGTGAGGTGCTACGGCCAGGGTGGCAGATGGGGCTACGGTGCGCGAACGGCTAAATGGAGAGAGGGGAATGGAGCAGAAGCTCACAATGATCTCGGTGGGCTTGACGGTGAGCTCAGGGAGACGCTGAGGTTGACGGGGCGGCGATGGGGATCCACGGTGGCCGGAGATGAAGACGACGGTGATGGAGGCGCTCCAGGGCCTCCTGGGGCGCGTGGCTCGACGGAGAGGACGAGGAAGACGCAGTGAAGCTTCTGAGCTTGTCGAAGAGGCGAGGCAGTGGCGGTGGGTGCGGCAACAGTGAGCGGCGTCGACGGTGGCGCTCGGGCGGGTGAGAGAGCGAGCGGTAGAGAAGGGGATGAGCACAGGAGAGAGTGAGAGGGTGGAGGGTGGTGCGTGGCGTCGCGCAGAAAGGCCAGGGCATCAAGGGTAGGGGCAGGCAGACAGGTGGCGTGGCGCCCATGCGCGCGGGCGGCGAGCGCGTGCCCCTCATCCTCCTGGCACCAGGAGGACGACGACTGGCGTCGGCAGGTGGTGGGCTGGGCCAGCCGGCTTGCTGGGCCGCCAGGTGAGTGCCAGGTAAGCCTTTTTCCTTTTTCTCTCTTTTGTTTTGCTTTCTATTTCTGTAATTTGTTTTGGTTTAGTTTTAAGAACTAAATTATTTTTGTTTCCTCTCATAATTTTTGTAGGGACTAGTTGGAATAATCCGAAGCCCTTCACCAAAAATCAGAAGTATTGGAGCTACTAAATATTTTATATGAATTAATAGCCCCAATTCAAATACAATATGAATTGATTCAAAAATTCAAATGTCAGGGGAAAATGTGCATCACCTCTGGTTACCGTTTCCAGCATTTTCCAAAAAAGATGAACATTTTTGAAGGCCATTTGGAATCACTGAAAATATTTTTAGTTGGACCTGGTGGATTCCTTTTGATGCTAGGGTTTGAACATCCCCCATTTCGAGTTCATTTGAAAATTAAGCATGATGCAAACAATAGTAACTAGCCTAGAGCATACCAGAATTAGGGATGTGACAACGAAGGCCTCATCGCCGGCCTCAAGACCGCGGTGGCGCTAGGGGTGAAGCACCTCACCATCAAGGGCGACTCGCGACTCCTCGTCAACTTCTCCAACAAGGTATATGAGCCGAAGGACGAGCACATGGAGGCATACCTCACGGAGGTACGCAAAATGGAAAAGAATTTCTTGGGTTTAGAGTTGCAGCACATACCCTATGGCACCAACAAGGAGGCCGACGACATCGCCAAAAGGGCGTCCAAGCGGCAACCCCAAGAGCCTGGCGTCTTTGAGGAGCAGCTCTTCAAGCCATCGGCAACACCTCCGCTTTCTGGGCCGGCGTCGCCTCGGGAGGAGCTCCCCCAACCACCTGTCTTGGGAGCCCCGGCCTGTAGCCGACCTCGGGAGTGCGCCTACTCCTGGCGCTTGAGTCTCGGGAGGGGTGCTGTACCAAGGAGCTCAAGGAATACCTGAAGCAAGGGAGGAGGACGCGGAACGCGTGGCCCGACAGGCTACGGCATACTGCATCCAGGATGGTGAGTCATACAGGAAGCGGACAAATGATGTTTCCTTGTGATGCATCTCCAGGGAACAGGGGAACGAGCTGCTGGCTGACATACACGGCAGAGACTGCGGGCACCACTCGTCATCACGAACTCTCGTCGGCAAGGCGTTCTGCAGCGGGTTCTACTGGCCTACGGCGCTCAACGATGCAACCGAGCAGGTGAAGTCCTGCGAGGCCTGCCAAATCCACGCCAAGCAGATCCACCAGGCAGCTCAGGTCCTCCAGACCATCCCTCTCTCATGGCGTTCGCAGTCTGGGGGCTGGATATCTTAGGCCCGTTCCCTCGAGCGCTTGGGGGCTACCATTACCTCTACGTCGCCATTGACAAGTTCACCAAATGGGCAAAGGTAGAAGCCGTCTGTACCATCCCTGTCGGATCTGCGGTCAAGTTCGTCAAGGGTCTTGTAAGCCGGTTTGGGGTCCCTAATCGCATCATCACCAACAACGCCTCGCAGTTCACTAGCAATCTTTTCAAGGCATACTGTGCTAACCTTGGAACGCAGATTTGCTACGCTTCAGTGGCACACCCCAGGAGCAATGGCCAAGCCGAACGTGCCAATGCAGAGGTCCTCAGAGGCCTCAAGACCAGGACCTTTAAGAAGAAGCTCGAGGCCTGCGGCAAGGGCTGGCACGATGAACTCCAGTCTGTGATGTGGTCCATCCACAGCATCGCCACCAAGCCAATAGGCGAGACCCTGTTCTTCCTCATCTATGAAGCAGACGCGGTTCTCCCTCACGAGGTCAAGCATCGCTCCGCGTGGGTCCTAGCGTTTGATGAGACGCAGGAGGACGCCATGCGGGGGATGGACCTTGTGTTGAGGGAGGAACGCCGCTGTGAAGCATCGCTCCGAGCGGCAAGGTACCAGTAGGCACTGCGATGGTACCACTATCGCAGCGTCCGCTCCAGGACGCTTGAGGTGGGTGACCTCGTCCTGAGGCGGGTGCTCTCCAGGGAAGGGCTGCACAAGCTCGCCCCCATGTGGGAGGGCCCGGTTATGATCACTCGTGTCTCTAGGCCTGGCGTCACGCGCCTGGAGACACAGGACGGGATCCCCATCCAAAACGCCTGGAACATCCAGCACCTTCGGAAGTTCTACCCATGAAGCAAGGCCCAGCGCCTGTGAAGCAAGGCCCCATGCCTGTGAAGGTCTCCGCTCGTGAAACTCTCACTTAGTAATGACTGGGGCTGTACATGCCTCGGAGTCTCAGGAGTGCTGCCCTGGAGTGCAGTGACGAGACGACCCGCTACCACCCTCAAAACAGGCACGGCGGCGTGGCGGCTAGGCATAGCCGCCACTGCTGGAGCTGTCGCTGGAGGAGGAGCTGCCTTAGCTGGACGAGCCGCGGCCAGCGCCGAGGACGAAGCCACCTTCATCCTTGTCACGACCATCGCCATGGTCAAGCACCTCGTTGCCGTTGTTGTCCTCGTGGCAGCACCCTGCGCGGCAGACATCTTCCCCAAATACCCCCACGTAGAGGGTTGCGTCACTGTCGTACATGAAGTGGAGGGCACACCGCCTGCCTAGGCCGCGCGCGCGGGAAAATGTCTGCCAGCCGCAGGCCAGGGCTACGTTGCCCGCGGCAGGGACTTCCACCGCGACCCACGAAGCCTTGCTGTAGCAACCGTCCGCTTGCAGCCAAAGACCGCCTGGACCTGCGGACGGCAGTTCACCGGCAATGAACCGTGGGAGCTGAAGCCAGGTGCCAGCCGGGTTCTCCGACCACACAATGAATTCCTGCATCACCTCCGCTGAATGGAAGCGCGGCCGAGGAGGCCGCGTAACCATGGCGTGCCTCACTTCATCAACGGGACTGCCACGACCAAGGCGACTCCCGCCGCGCGGGGAGGCGCCGCCGCTGTCGCGAGAGGCCACGGTGGGGGTCGCGGCGCGCTTGCGCGGGCGACCACGCCCCCTCTTGGGTGGTGGTGAGTCGGGCCCCTCCTTGCGGGCCTTACCTTTTTCTGCGACTGAGAACCTCTTCGCCGGCCCCTCCTGGCGGGCCTTCCCCTTTTCTGTGGCCGAGAACCTCTTCGCCGGCACCATGAGTGTTGCTGCTAGCAAGGAAGCAAGGAAGAAGAAGAAGCAGGAGGAGCGAAGGAAGAGATGGGTGACGGGGGCTCCGCTCCCCCTTCCCATTTATAGCAAAGAGGAGGCCAACCGCCGGCCTCCATGATCTAAGGTAATAATGACATTTTCCTGCATGCAGCAGGGGACCCGTCTAGTCGGGCAGTTGCCGAGGCGGCGTGGGGAAGCGGAGACGGCCACTTCCAATCAACCGCCACGCATCCAACGAGGCCGCAGGCTGTTGGGGCCCTGGTGCTCCGCACTTGCCCTTGGCTTTGCCTCGAAGCCAAGCCCGAGCGCGCCTTGAGCCCGGGGGCTACTGTCGGTGTCCTGGTAACGGGGGTCCCCAGACTTACCTACCTGCGGCCCACGGCGTGGCTCCACTAGCGGCCCTGTATGGCCCATCTTCACCAGCAAACACCGAAGACCCTCACGAGGGGCCAAGCCTCGCGAGGCGGACGATGAAAGACCTCCTCGGGGGCGGCCTCACAAG
>NC_041390.1:336246264-336292302 GCF_002162155.2 Triticum dicoccoides | reverse complement strand
CTCGCGAGGTTCCTATGACGCAAGCCATGACGACCAAGGCCAGGCGGGCACTAGGAGGGCTCCAGCGCACAGTGTCCTCATTTCCTCTTTGGTGCTAAAGAGGCAAGAGTAGGGCGGAGTCCCGAGGCATCAAGCAAAGGTTTCCATATCGGTGCACCAAGACCAAGACCACTAGGACGGCAGGACGGAGGTCATAGTGGAGCCCAAGACGGCGTCATCAACAGAGCCTTTGGCAGGCGAAGACCATCTTTTGTCAGGATAGCTTGTACTAGATGTCCCCCTTCAAATTGGCCATTGTGGGATCCCTTCCCGCCTAATATTTGGGGAGAGGACCCGGGCCACTATAAATAGGACTAGCCACCACCTTAGAAAGGGGGACGATCTCTATCGTATCTACTCACCAAGCACAAGAGCACCTCTCCTTAGGAGGTTGTTCTTCCCCTGTAACTGTTCATCCTCAGCCCAAGAGGCAATCCACCACACCACACTAGAGTAGGGTATTACACCACATCGGTGGCCCGAACCAGCATAAATCTTGTGTCCAATTGTTCTGCGGGTTCGACGCGCTAAGCCTTGAGATTATAGTGAGGGCGTGAACTAGAAGAGGAGATATCTTCATGCGCACCCGAGTTTTCGAACCTCAAGGGTTTTGCCGGAACCCAAAATCCAACAAATGACACCCGTCCGAATAATGTGTCAAAGGAATAGAAGGTAGATGGGCAAACGGCACAAAAGGAGAGACCAGCTTTGTAGGGCGAGCTCCATCCACAAGACATCTCATGGTGCATTAAATGCATTTGTCTTAACCCGTCAGAGTAAGGTATTTGGCACTGTAGCCGCTATTTGTAGTGTGCATTTACCAATTTTCCATTGTGGTGACCCCTTAGTCCATAAAAGGGGGCCCAAGGCTACCTTAACAAAGGTCGAAATCATGTCCATTTCACGCGTGTAGCTGCACCTCCCAAGTACCATGCCGGACGTGTGCTGCCTGTAATTGGGCATACACACACATCCAATACACAATGCAGGAGTAGAGTATTACGCTTCACAGCGGCCCGAACCTGGGTAAACACCATGCATTTCTGCTGAATCTACTCTTTATCCATGTCGATCCCTCCAGTCCAACCACAAAGGGATCGCCATGATCCCACAGATGTTCGTATGCACGACATCTTTGGCATGCCAGGTAGGGGAATCGCTTGTGCGAACCAGAATCATCAATTACCATGTCAAATTCATCAATAGCTTTATCACCATGGTGCCCAAGAAAAAGGGCACCGCAGTGTTTAGTCCGTCTTTGTCCAACCTGCTAACGCGTACGCAGGCAGAAGACAGCGCGGGCGGTGGCGGAGGTGGCAGAGGCCAAGATCAGCTTACGTGACATTCTGGCGAGCACAGCCAAGTGAGCGGCATTGTTCGGAACAACAACAACAACCGACACGTTACCCTATCCACGGATGCACCTGTGCAGCTTACGGGCGGCACAGTGATTTCCAAGAATGGTGCGGAGCCAGCAAGAGCGCCTACGCCAACGATCACATCACAACCATCACAGCCGCACGTGACGAGTAGCGTCTCGGCGAAGGCAACACCAGAGGTTCCCACGAGAAATCTCATGTGGATTATCCTCAAGATGCGCAGGACCAACACACATGCCAGTGTATCGGCAAAGACAGGCTGAGGTTACAGGCTCGAGGCAGTGCTCCTTCCAAATCTCTTCAAAGTAAAAACATGTGGCGACCCAACCTCAAATGGTCAAGCCTCTATGTATGTGTGCCATCCCTAGATTAGTATGCTGGCACACACAGTACATGAATGTATATATCAAAGTGCAATCACATGTATAACTAACGTAAAACTGATATATACCTCATAAGTCTCAGCAGAAACAAACAATCGGGTGTGGAGTCCCATAAACGCCATTGGTAGGTTGAGTGTAGACTGTAACCCAACAACAAAACTCACTCGTCGTAGAAATAATCCTGCAACATGATACATTGCAGCTGTGTAGGACAGTACATTGAATGTACCGGCAAGATCACGATAAGAGAAAGCAGATGATAAAACTATTATATATGCAATATGGCTTGGTGGCTCTGTGTCTGAATTTTGTTTTGTGTAAAAGCTGGTTTTATTTTCCCTACAGCAAAGAAATATCAGTAGTCTTCACTACAGAGTTATCTACTATGACATGGTTCCACAAACCGATGTCTCATAGCCCAAAACATCATAAGTTGCCCACAATTAAGTTATCAATCCAGTGTTGAGAGTTCCGAGATAGATCTAAGTCTAGAGGCTCAAATTGTCAGTAACCGGGGACACAGCTAATCGATTAGGTTTTAACCCTCTGCAGAGGTTTGTGCACTTTACCCGAAAGATTTGATCCATCTTTTACGTTCTCGCACTTTAGGGTGTTTGCGAACAAGATGACCGAAACATAATCTTCCAAAGAGTTCCTCTAACCACTGCCCGATGCTCATCCAATCCTACCGTAGTTCTACATTTGCTAGCACCATCCCAGCCAAAATCACATCTAAGGTCAACCAAGCCAGAGCCCATAATGACTTGCGGTTGCACAGGTAAACTTCCAGGCATGAAGTATTCTTCCGTCTCTTTGAGACTAGGTGGAGCTTTCCGCATGATATCCTTGCAGAATTATTGAGTACTGGACGCACCATGTACCCTTCTTAACCATTATCCACCTAGAGGTATATTAAATTCTTCTCTTGAGTCTTGAAGTCTTGAGGCCTTGAAGATGCAGTCCTTGCAGATGCCATCATGGAGTTGTCGCCTTTGTCGTAGAGTCCTCCTTCTTCACACCATTCATGAACTCTCATACCAATCCCCGTCTACGATAGCGTAGCAATAATATAAACAACGTACCCGGGTCTTGGTAACAGGGGTGTGGGTTCCAACCACATGCTTCTACCCAACTACAAGATTTAATATACTACCGAGGAATGGTTAAAAAGAATGACACTAAATGAAATAAAACATAGGTATGAAAATATGGTCAAAGTGAACTTGCCTGGCAAGTTGATGAAGATAATAGCACTGTCAAAAAAAACTTGATACTATCCGTCACTCCAATGTAAATCTATTAAGTCAAACACAACACTCACATAAACAAAACACTCTAGCAATCAATTCTTCAATCATATTAACACTCAATCAAAAATAAAAGCAACAAAGAAATCCATAAGAAAACCAAATATAAATCAAAGAAAAACTACAACCAACACAAAAGCGGTTTTTGACCTAATTAGACTAAAAAGCAAATAAAATACTAAACTAATAAATTAACAGAAAAGAAATAGAGATTTCATTAAAATTACAGAAAGAATTTTTCATAAACTTTTAGCAGCACAAAGAAACAAATAAAAAGCTTTTATAAAACTCTAACTATGACCTATACAAGTTATCTTCCAAAACTAAAGCAAATAAACTTTTTCAAATAAGAATAAAATTGTCTACTATTAAATAACATAAACAAAACTAAATTTTTCCAAAGTAACAAAAGGAAATAATTTAAAAACAATTAAAACTATAAAGAAAAGACAAAAATAAAACTAGAACTAAAACATTACTGTTTTGCCTAAAAACCCTAATTTCCAATCTTCTTAAATTCCCAAACCAAACCTACTGCTAGACAAAACCATAAGTGACTAGGAGCCAAATAAATCAATCCAAAATATGTTCTAGAACTCAAACTAGAGCCAAAACAATGTTTGAAGCATATTGGAAATAATTCAAATTTGAACTAATAAATTTGAACACTAAATGCAACAGCAGAAACTTGAAGAAATTATAAAACGAATGCAAAAAAGAATTACTAAATTTGGACTTAAAACCTAAAAGTATAAGCAATCTAAGATTGAAACTCTTCTGAAAATTAAAACAGAAAACGTAAATAAAAAACTGTTCGGAAGGGCCACTGGCACGTGGCGCATCGTGGTCAGATGCGGGTGTGTGGTTGCTAATAGAATCGAGCGGGTTCCCGAAACCTAGAGCATGCGGCGGCATCGGCTAAAAGAAAAAATGAATCAAAGTGAGCTGTTTGATCTAAACAGGATTAAACTAGGACTAAAATCGATCCAAATTAAAAAATTGCATGTTCGTTAGATCTAATAAACGCCCTTAATAACATATCAGATGGAGGAATGGCTCACCGCAGCGAGGCGAGCTCCGGCGAGGTCGGCGGCTTCGGGCGTCCACGTTGTGGCGGCTCCGGTGATCCTCCGGCGACGGTGACGGCACCAGAAAACGTAGCGGACGGCAACAATCACGGGGGTGGTCGGCGACGAGCTCGGGGACAATGGAGTCGAGCAGGGTGAGATCGACGGCGGCGGTGGTGGCTCGGGTGTCATCAGGGAGGGGGCTCCGGCAGGTTTAGGGCTCGGGAGAGGGCATGGGGAGGTGCGGGAGAGGGCGGAGGGGCTAGGGGTGGTCGTCGATGGCTTCGGGGATGTCAGAGGTGTCGGCGAGGACAACAATGGCACGGCGGCCGTAGCTCAGAATTTCGACGGAGTCAGGGGATTTGGGAGGGGGCTTTAGAGAGGAAAGAAATGAGGGGGGCGAGGACTTTATAGGGCGTCATGGCTTGGGGCAGGGACGAATCGGGGAGAGAATCCTGAGGGATCCGGGACACGGTGGCGGGTGAGCGAGCTTGGGCGTGGCCTTGGCTTGGCATGAGGAGGAAGAAGATTACATGCCCCATGCGTCAGTGGCTGCGTGCAGGAGGGAGAGCGAGTGGGCGACTTGCCCGAAGGGTTTTCGCGAGGGTGTGGCTGGGCCAGCTAGGCTGTGGAGAGAGAGATAGGGACTGGGCTTCGACCATTTTTTTTTGTTTTTTAAATAGAGACACAGAGCAAAACAAAAGGAAAAACAAAATAAATGAAAATGATGTATAGTCATATTATATATCAAAATGATTAGAAAAACAAATATTAAATTATGAACTATTTTTCAAACTCAAATAAAATAAATAGAAATTAATATAATGAAAAAAGAGCTATTGTTACATTTAAAAATCAAATAAAATATTTTTAAAATATCAAAATGATTTCAAATTTATTTTTCTCCATTATTTTGTTGAAGGAAATCATTTTACCCTTATTTACATATATTTTATTTTTGGAGAAAAATAAATTGAATAAAACCCAAATAACTCTTAAATGGTTTTGAATTTGAATTTCAAACCTTTTTGTTTTCCCTGGGCCAACTATATTTCAAATGCCTCTGAATATTTGAAGTGTCATATTACTTCTCTGTTTTTGAATATTTCCAGATGTTTTGAAATTTAAAACTTCAAATAACTCCAAATTGAAAGTGGGTTTCAAAATACCTTCAAAGCTACTTTCAATTTGTTTATTTTAAACTTCTAACACATATTTCATGTAATATCAAGAAGTCATTTTATCTTCTCTCATGAAAATCATTGAGCTGCATAAAGTTTTCTGAATTTGAAATATTTTCAAATGGAATTCAAACTTTTCAAAAACCCTTTTCACTTCAAATGGAAGAAGTCATATCATCTTCACTCCAGGGTTTCGTGATGAAATGAATTTGAATTCATGGAGATCAAAATTCAAAGATGAAAGTTCTGGGAAAGTGCTTTTTTTCCATCTCATTCAACTTCCAAAAAGTTTCAAATTCCACCCAATTTCACACAATCAATCAGCCAACAAGCAAACATTCAATCAAAACTATTTATTTAATATAACATTCCAAAATTTAGAATTTTGGGATGTTACAAATCTCTTGTTCCTCGCACCTTTCATTGCCATCAATGCCGGAGGAAGCTGTTGCACATGCACAGTTGCTCTTGAACTTCCCTACTGCTGCAGACAAGGTGGATGAGTCGAGAGCCGTCATCCAGAGCCCCCTCAGTTTCACCAACAATGATAGGCCACAGCGAACATGACCTTCACAGTAGCAGCCCGCGGCGCTGGTGCGTGCAACTGGCGAAAGGATTGGAGGTGGAGCACCCATGATGCAATCTCCTCCACAATAGCAACAACCTTAGCGGCAGGGCTGGCAGGATGACGCCCATGATGGCATGTTCATGGTGTCATCTGATCCGCGTACTCACCACGATTAGGGCCAAGTTCTCCAAGTATGGCGCGGGGAAGATCCCCGTACTACCATCAACGGCGGCGAGAAGCATGCCATCAATCAGATATACATGCAGGGTCCGCTGTTCATGAGCCTGCGCTAGGGAACAATGGTGGCTTGCCTTACAAGGTGGGTTGTCTAGCGTTTACCTATGAGTTGTGGCAAGTCAAGTGGCCTAGTTCCCGGAACTTCAAGCCGGAGATGGAGAAGTACGGTGGCAAGACACATCCATCGGAGTTTCTGAGCATTTACACCATTGCGGTGCAAGTTGCCCGATCTCGTGAAGACAAAGTTTTCACCAACTAATTTCCGTTGGCGCTCAAGCCCTATATAAGATCATGGTTGATGAACTTGTCGGAGGAATCCATTTCCTATTGTGCATACTTGTGCCACAAGCTTGTTGGGACCTTAACAGGCAACCACAAAGTTCCAGGCCAAGAAACCGATCTGCAGTTGATTCTGTAGAAGGATAATGAGTCGCTCCATAAGTACATACAGAGATTCAGTCATGTACAGTGCAACATTCCTGATGTCCACCCTGCGGCAATCATTTTCGTGTTCCGTCAGAATGTGAGGAACCGCAAGATGCGGGAAGAGATGGCCATGACCAAGGTGAGGGATGTCACTTAGCTCTACACTATGGCTGACAAATGTTCACAGGCTGAAGAAGGGAGGAGGCTTCTTGGAGAGGGGGTTGGCACAAAATTAGATTCAGAAGACGATGATGCTCCTACCACCTCAAAGAAGAAAAACCACAAGCGCAACATGAAGCTTAAAGGAAAAGTTGTGCTCGCTGTGGAGGGATCCGGCAATAGTGGCCCCGCCAAGAAGGAAAGGGTGAGATATCTAACAAGGAGGTTGCCGGGTGCACCTCGCACCAGGCCTTGGTGGCCGCTGATTAGACCGGGGGCTCCGTCAAGCAGTATTGCAAGATCTACCGCACCAAGAGTCATGACCTTCAAGACTTCTAGCAAGTCGAGTAGCTTGCCGAGAAACACAAGGCTGAATACAGGAAGAGAGATAAAGAGAAGGATGGTGGTGCAAATGGATCAAGGAAGAAACATGGTGGCCGAGGAGTTCACCACGGAAAGACCAAGCAGCCGAAGGTCGAGACAAGAAGGAAGACGATGATGATGAAGGCAAAGAAGATGATGACGAGTCTAGTGAGACTAAGCTCCAGAAGGCCACAAAAGCAATGTGCGTTGACGGAGGTGCATCTTGGCACTCTTGTCACCGCTAGTTCAAGAAGTGGGTGTGTGTCATCAATGCGACAGAGCCGGTAGTGGGAGCCCAGAAGCCCTTGAGATGGTCCAACACGCCCATCATTTTTTACGCCAAGGACCAACTTGATCGCACAGCTGTAGTCGGGTGATTGCCGTTGTTGGTTTCACCAACAATACACAACCTCAAGGTGACAAAGATCCTGGTTGATGGTGGGGCTGGTCTCAACTTGGTTTCACCTGATGTGATTAAGAGGTTGTAGATTTTTGAAGAAGATTTGAAGAAGACTGGCCCATTCCAGGGAATCAATCCAGGAAGAAGCCAGCCGAAGGGCAATATCAATTTGCTGGTAAAGTTTAGCAGACAACTCAACTATAGGACAGAGAAGATTGTCTTCGACGTTGTCAACATCGCATTGCCGTATAATGGGATTCCTGGGCGCCCAGCACTTGCAAAGTTTATGGCATCATCCCAATATGCCTATAACACGCTGAAGATGCCTAGGTCGATAAGTGTCATCACCATTCACCCTGATAAGAAGGATGTGTTGATTTGCGCTAATCAACTCTACCAGGAAGCAGTCGCAGCATCTGCCACCAAGGCACTTGCTCCTGCCGACCAAGCTCCCAGGAGGGAGAAGGGGAAGAAGACCGGCAAGACCATTAACTACGGCAAGCGCGCCTCTTCGAAGTGTTGCGCTCCCGTTGAGGATATGCCAGAGAGCTTTGCTGGCAAGAGCAAGAAGAAGAAGGCTGCTCCACCAGAGACTAAGAAGGTGTTGAGCAAGGAGGATGGCACGAGGGGAACTTTCACTATAAGTTTCACCCTTGATGACAAATAGGAAAGTGTGCTTGTTGCCTTCCTGTGGGCGAATGTTGATGTGTTTGCGTGGCAACCATATGACATCACTAGTGTTCTCAGGGAGGAAATTTAGCTCCATCTTGCTATTTTCCCTCACACGCGGCCTGTCAAGCAAAAGGTGTGGAATCAAGCTTTGGAACGGCAATTGTTCATTGCATAAGAGATTAAAAAGTTGGAAGCAGAAGGTTTAGTTAGAGGTGTACCCCATCCAACATGGTTGGCAAATCCAGTTGTTGTGCGCAAGGCAAACAACAAGTGGAGACTTTGCATTGATTATATGGATATCAATAAAGCTTGCCCAAAAGATCCTTTTCCCTTGCTGCGCATCGACCAGATTTTTCATTCCACTACTGGATGTGACCTGCTGCCATTCCTTGATGCCAATTCTGGGTATCACCAGATATTCATGTCAAAGGAAGATGAAGAGAAGATTGCATTCATCACTCCATGTCTCACATATTGCTTCATACGTATGTTCTTTAGGTTGAAGAGTGTTGGTTCAACATTTGCATGAGAAGTCCAGATTGGTTTTGAGCCCCAACTGCACAGGAACGTGGAAGCCTATATGGATGGTATAGTGGTCAAAACCAAGGACAAGTCAACAATGATATAGGATTCAGAAGAAATATTGCTAATCTGCGCAAGATAAATCTGAAGCTCAATCACAATAAGCGTGTGTTTGGTATTCCATTCGGCAAGCTTCTCGGGTTCTATGTTTCTCAACATAGGATTAAAGCCAATCCTAACAAGATCAAGGCAGTTGAGCAAATTGAAGCATCGAAGCGCGTCAAGGATGTGCGCCGCCTTGCCGGCTGCATTGCTGCACTAAGCACGTTCATCTCCAAGTCTGCTGAGTGCACCTTGCCCTTTTTCAAAATCTTGAAAATGGCAGGTATAATGAAATGGACTCCAGACGCGGAGGCAGCACTTCAAGATTTGAAGAAGTACCTCTCTTCTATGCTAACACTAGTCGTGCCAAGGCCGCAAGAGTCATTGTTGTCATACTAGGCAGCAACAAATCAAGTGGTCAGTGCTGCACTAGTGGCAAAGAGGGAAGCTGAAGGCAAAGAAACAGCAAATGCAGGCCCATCAAGTGACAAGCTGGAATCTTCTCCGGCATGTCCTGGTGCCGACAAGTCAAGCGCAAAGCAAGCAAGTGGAATAAAATACCAAGCTGTGCAGAAGAAGTTGGTGCAGCGTCTAGTCAATTTTGCCAGTCTCCTTTTAGAAGGGGCTAGATCAAGATATTCTGGTGTGCAAAAATTACTTTTCCTTATCGCCTCAAGGAAGTTGCGCCACTACATTCAAGCACACAAAATCACTGTCGTCACTCGATTTCCGATGCAGAGGATCTTGTGAAATCCATATGCAACAGGCAGGATTGTTGAGTCGGATTTGGAATTGTTTGACCTCAAGTTTGAAAGCACTTAAACTATTCAGAGTAGCGCCTTGGCGGAGTTCATTGCAGAATGGACGCCAATGCCAGATGAAGAAATTCCAGAAAACTCTCTCCCCAACAAGGAAACAACTCAAGATTGGATCATGTATATTGATGGGGCCTTCTCGCTGCAAGGCGTCAGTGCTTGAGTGCTGCTTGTCGCACCCACCAGAGGGCACCTCAAGTACATGATTCAGATGCATTTCCCTAGAGAGAGGGTGACAAACAACACTGCTGAGTACAAATGATTGCTTGCCGGTCTCAGGATCAAGATAGATCTTGGAATTAGAAAGCTTATTATCAGAGGTGATTCGTAGTTGGTTGTGAAGTAATTCAACAAGGATTATCAGAGTCCATTGATGGATGCATATGTTGATGAAGTGGAGAAAATTGGAAGTGCGCTTTGACGGATTGCAAACAGAGCATGTTCCTCATGCAGAAAATAGCATTGCAGATGATCAATCGAAGCGTGTCGCACTCAAGCTACCTGTGGAACCAAGGACTTTTGTGCTACACTTGACTCAGCCATCCGTGACACCATCAGTTGGACAAAACAAGAGATGAAAGTTGACTCCAGCAAGTATTTTATGCCGAGCTCTCAGATACTGCGGGCAAGGATGTTGCAGGGGACAGCGACAAGCTTCCCGTTCAGCAGCAGGGGCTACGACAATGAATCATGTTTTTCCGTCGAGACAAGCACTCCCGTAGCTGAAGAGATGCCTTTAATCCTTATTGTCGAGCCACAGGCTCCGGCATGGGCACAGTAGATTGTCGATTTCCTTCAAATAGGAGAACTTCTTGAAGATCTAGAAGAAGCTAAAAGAGTAGCCCGTCAGTCCAATATGTATCAGTTTGTCGGCAACAACCTATACAGAAAAAGACCAAATGGGATGAAATTGAAGTGTACTTATTGGGATGATGGACAGATGTTGTTGGCAGAGATACATGGGTGGATATGTGGCTCTCACATAGGATCAAGGGCCCTTGTCGGCAAAGCTTTCCGGCAAGGTTTCTTTTGGCCCACCACCCTCTAGGATGCAACTGAGCTAGTAACCAAGTGTGAATCATGCCAGTTCCATTCAAAATAGTCACATCAGCCAGCTCAAGATCTTCAAAAAATCCCTCTCTCTTTGCCCTTCTCTGTCTGGGGGCTCCACCTGCTAGGCCCCTTCCCACGCGTTGTCGGGGGCTTTGAGTACTTGTATGTTGCAATAGACAAGTTCACAAAGTGGCCAGAAGTGGAGCCGATGAGGAAGGTGACATCATAGTCAACCATCAAGTTCTTTAAAGGACTAATTTTCTAGTTTGGAGTGCCCAACAGGGTCATCACCCACAATGGCACATAGTTCACCAGTCGCGCCTTCATGCAGTACCTTGACGACCTTGGCAGCAAGATCTGTTTTCATTAGTTGCTCACCCAAGGAGCAACAACTTGGCAGAAAGAGCTAATGCTGAAGTGTTGTGGGGGCTCAAGAGGAGAACTTTTGACAAGCTTCACAAGTGTGGAAGACACTGGATTGATGAGTTGCCAGTAGTTCTTTGGTCACTTAGGATGACACCTAATTGAGCCACTGGCTAGACACCATTCTCCCTAGTCTATGGGGTAGAAGCAGTGCTCCCCGCGGAACTCATGTACAGGTCACCTCGAGTGCCTGCTTATGATGAGGTTGAGCAAGAGCAACTGCGTCAAGATGATGCCACACTCTTGAGGAAGATCGTCTCTAGGATGTTATACGTGTCGCATGTTACTAGCAAGCTTTGCACCGCTATCACAGCCGCAAGGTAAAATGCCAGGAGCCTTGAGGAAGGCGACCTTCTTCTTCGGCGAGTTCAGCCCACCAAGAATTCCAACAAGTTGACACCAAAGTGGAAAGGCCCTTACGGGTAAAATGAGTCACTAGGCCTGGTGCAGTCCTCCTAGACACCGAAGATGGCATTCTAGTGCATAACTCATGGAATATTGAGCATCATCGCAAGTTTTACCCGTAAGGCGTGGGTTGTCGGGCTGCCCGGCAACCACCTTTTGTTACAAGTGTGCTGGCAAAGCATGTAATCCTTTGTAGAAAGCCAAGCGCAGACCATATGCATGGTGAAATAAAAGCTAAGTATTTCACAACTCTTTTCAATTCACATGTTTTATTATTTGTGTTTCTCTGTGATGTTGTGATATACTTGCCTTGTATGGATGATTAATGAACCATCATGGTTCCATGTCATTATTTTCTCTTCTTTCTTTTTCTCAAAAGGATAGAAGGTTGCCTCGTGTGCAAGTTTTCTGGGGGGGAGTGATGGTATGGACACTAGCAAGTGACATCAAATTAATAGTCCACGACAAGAAGTACAACAAAGAAAAGCAAAGTTGAAAATTTTTTTGACAAATTCTTTGTTACAGAGCTACTATCCTTGAACATTTTGGCCTTTGTATGGAAAACTTGCACGCGAGGGAACCTTGCCGCAATTGGCTGCGCTCTTAGTTTGTTTCAAGTCGTCTCAACAATCTAAGCAGTTGCGCTAAGACCACCAAGGGACCTTGCCGGCAGCGACGCTTCCAGCAGGCTGCTAAGGATCGATTCCTCAAGTGCTCGCAGCAAGTGCGCACACCGACAAGTTTCCAGACAATGTAGGGTATAAACCAGGCAAAAACAGAAATGAATAAGGGAAACAACACACATTCATCAAACATAATAAATAGGAGATATTCATTTAAAAGTGTCCAACAATGTTTTCTTGCGTCCACGCAGGGTTACGTTGGGTGCAATACAAGAACAAAAGGAAAATAACTTGATCGGGGCATGACTTGCCTTCAAGATTCGACTCGAGTACCATCTGTACTTAGTCTGAGTCGCAGTCCTTGATCTTGACGCTTGGGGAGCTCTCGTCGTCTTCACTCTCGCTGGAGGAGTCAGAGTCATTGCTGCTTGAGCTCTCCGCACAGCACTCCAGGCGAGCACCAGAAGCCCTGAAGAACTTCAGGAAGAGCATGTCAGATCCAACCAAACTAAAGTGGAGAAGGTGTCCTTGGCCTAAGCTGCAGGCGCGGACAAATGACTTCCATCCCTGTGTCAAGTACATGATGTTGTTGGGAGAGTTCTCCACAGCCACCTAGGCGGCGCTATTGCAGTAGCCGTCCACCCACAGCCTCTGGCCGAACAGATGGATGTCTTCCATCGCCCTGGCGAAGGGGTTTGGGAGACACAACCAACTGCATAGCCGATGGCGCGGCTCCACGATGAATTCATGCGTCGTATCCTTTGTGTGGCCCTCCGCCTGGGGCAGAATGGCCTAGGTCGAAATGCTGCGTGTTCCGTCATTGTTGCTTCGACCCCGGGAGCCGCGTTTCCCACGGCCACAGACCGCAGCCCTTAACAGGCACTGGAGCCGAACTCCACAGATGTGGCCAGGAAGCATACGTGGTGCCGGGGAGAAGCCCTCACGGCGACGGCGGACGCACGAGCTCGACTCTTTCCTATCACCATTGTGGTAGTGCTTCTTGGAAGAACATAGAGGGGAAGGGAAGGCGAGAGGTAGAAAGTGATGGTGGATTGCAGATTGGAAGGTGTCGGTGTCAAAACCGGTGGATCTCGGGTAGGGGGTCCCGAACTGTGCGTCTAGGCCGGATGGTAACATGAGGCAAGGGACACGAAGTTTTACCCAGCTTCGGGCCCTCTTGATGGAGGTAAAACCCTACATCCTGCTTGATTGATATTGATGATATGGGTGTTACAAGAGTAGATCTACCACGAGATCAGAGAGGCTAAACCCTAGAAGCTAGCCTATGGTATGATTGTATGTTGTGATTGTTGTCCTACGGACTAAAACCCTTCGGTTTATATAGACACCGGAGAGGGTTAGGGTTACACAAGGTCGGTTACAAAGGAGGAGATATCCATATACATATTGCCTAGCTTGCCTTCCACGCCAAGTAGAGTCCCATCCGGACACGAGACGAAGTCTTCGATCTTGTATCTTCATAGTCTAACAGTCCGGCCAATGGAAATAGTCCGGCTGTCCGGAGACCCCCTAATCTAGGACTCCCACAGAAGGGGAAGAGGTAAATGAGAAATGCTCTCCGTGAACCCCTCTTTATGGGGAAGGCGCAGGGGCTGCCTCTTTATTATGTGTTTGAAGTGACCACTCTTCGTCAGGTGCACTACCCCAGCAACTGCCCAGTTTCACCAATCCCATGCCTTGCATGTAGTACGCTTGGTGGAGGGCGCAGTGAAAGAAGAGATTATGATAGAATTGGCAGTTATTCCATGCCATGCGTGCTTGTGCATTGTTTGGGCCTAGCCCAACAACACCTCGCATGCGTGTGTGGCCCAGGCTCAGGGGCTCATGTCGGTGTATTAGGAATGGGGTCCTCAATACCCCAGACTTATGCAAGGCAGTAGTAGCCTTCCCGACAGCGAGGCTTGCTGAAGGATAACTAAAAGCAGACTCAAGGTCAGATTACAAGGAGTAAAGAAGATCTCAAAAGACATTGATCAGAAATGCTGAAATACAGTTCATGGACCCGGCAAGATCCTTGTGGGGAAGAACCTGCCAAGATTCAAGCCCGGCAAGCTCCAAACCCAGCAAGAATCCCACTACATTGCCACTGCTCCACCTCATCGATCGGGTTGTCACTTGTCGATTAGGTGTTGAGCGGGCATGTAGTTAGGTGAGGCTTGTCTGGGCATGTGGCAGCTCACCACCGAAGATACAACTTTAATGACACCCGTCCAGATGATGTGTCAAAGGAATAGAAGGTAGATGGGCGAACGCCACAGAAGGAGAGACCAGCCTTGCCGGGGAGCTCCACCCACAAGACATCTCATGTTGCATTAAATGCATTTGTCCTAACCCGTCAAAGTTCGTTATTGGGCACTATTACCACTATTTACAGTGCGGATTTACCATTTTCCATTGTGGTGACCCCTTAGTCTACAAAAGCAGGCCCATGGCTAACTTAACAAAGATCGAAACCCTGTCCAATTCACGCATGTAGCTGCACCTCCCAAGCACCTTGTTGGACGTGTGCTCCCTGTAATTGGGCATATACACACATCTAATACACAAGGCAGGACTAGGGTCTTATGCTTCACAACGGCTCGAACCTAGGTAAACACCGTGCATTTCTGCTGATTCTACTCTTTGTGCTTGTCGATCCCTCCAGTCGAACCGCAAAGGGATCACCATGATCCCATAGATGGTCGTACACATGACACATAGCTTGGTGGAAAAGAAATCAGAATTGTATCTATGGATAGGTCATCACTAAGAGGGAGGCATAATCGTTCAAAGATTACATGTACCTGATCATCTTGATCACATACGGGATCAGTGGATCACCTTACTTAAGTTTACAATCCATTAAGGATCGCCAGACATTGAACCTTTCGGTCCTAGCCTACATCGAAAGCCTCAACATTTTTGAAATGTTGTTGCAAATCAGGCTTCATACAAGCCAGCATCATACAATTGGTTTCCATTGATTCATCAATGTGTTTCTGGTAGGCATTCCTGGTTGTAGCATTAGCATTCTCGGCAGGTTCAGCTAGAAGCAGATTATCTAGAACATGTTCCTTCTTATCATGCTTGAGAACAATTCTCAAGTTTCTATACTAGGTGGTAAAGTTTGTTCCATTAAGTTTATCTGTTTCCAAGATTGATATCAATGCAAAGTGGGGTTGAGAAGGTGGTGAAATTGATCTACAACAGAAAAATATGCAATCACTAAGCAATGTGTTTATGTATAGTAATTCAAGCCTTAAACGGAAATACTCCCACAGAAGTCGGCATCCCTCCACAAACTCTCAGTGATTCAGGATCCAACTAGCAAACGACTAGTGAGCTTTAGCATCACTGCGAGCCGACCGACTATCTGGTAAGCAACTCTTTGCTAATCGTATCTCTATACAACTCCTGGCGGTCAGTTAGGTATCTTATACCCCAGCTCCTGACTCCTTTGCCACAAGGCCCAAAACTGTTTTGATAGCCTTGTCAATTTAACCTGATGCAGTACATGTCCATGTCTGACACGAACCCTTTAGTTCATGGACACCTTGTAGCACCCCAATTTTATGAGCCCACTACAAGACGTACTTGACATGCGAAGGTGCAACATTTGGGATGGCAATTGGCTTGATATTGATGAGGGATCTTTCTACCATTTTAACAAGCATATAAACTAAGAAGCATAGCAATCACAAAATAAACATATATTTTGGAATAGTGTGGCTCCTTCATGGACGTTCTTCCAGGTCGGCTCCGACACCGATGACCAACTTGGAACTACTTCTTGTTTGTCACGCTAGAACACCCAGCCACGAATTCGATCTCTGTCGTTGAACTACTGCACGGAGCAATGAATTTTCCAGAGAATCTTTGGCTCCTGCCGACTGACGAATCATGACCCACAGGCCATTTATAATTTACATACATGCATCACATACACATGAGCCATACTATTCACATCAAACCTGCAAAACAAAGTTATGCCTAGAATCGCAATCTACCGATTTCAGTGAACACGTACGACATTTACGGTGCTACGCATATGGTGGAAATCACATATCACATCTGTAGTACTCCGACCACACCGAATTTTCCGATCGAACAAATCTTATGATCATCGTGAACCTGATTCGGATTTACGTTTCACCGTTAAGCCCGATGGCGAAATCTGACCAGTAGGGGTAGGTTGTGTCATGGCCTCATCAATTCTGATTGACAGAAAATGTAGCCACATTGATCCCGTACATAGTCGATCTCGTAAACGATAACATATCTCATCTGCGGCCTCCACTTATCAAATATGCATCCGATCTAAATCCAAATCCTATAGCAGAGGCTCTGATACCACTTTTCGGCTACGCTAGGCGCATCGGCTATAGTAAAAAAATTCCTAAGCGCAGATTGTTGGGAAGCGTAATAGAAAATAAAAATTTCGCGCCTAAGCATACCCGAGATCAATATGAAGATGCATAACGGGTTGGGATCATGGTCGTTACCGTCATTGAGTTAAAGCAGAAGAAGAACGCGTCGGTGTAGATCATACTAGGAGTCCCTCGAACGGTCAATGAACTATCCCTCATACCATCGTACCCACGAACAGTCCCTCGAACCAAAGACCGAAAGCACAACCTCCCTACTTGGTTGCAAGTGTGCAACCTTCACGATCCGATCGTGTTTCGCCATCCAGAGCTAATATTTGCTGGAGAATTAGAAGGGAGAGATTAGAATCACATGGGGCTTCTAATTATGAGGACAAGAGGATTATCCTATCTCTCATTAGTCAACTAGGACCAACTAGAACTAGAACTAGAAGAACTAGAGCAGGCTCCAAAACTTGTATGTATAATTGTGCCCAATACCTCAAGTATATATAGGTTGGAGGGGAAGAGGAGGGATTCCACCAAGGTGGGAAATCCTCCTAGAGGCACCGGCCTAAGGGAGGAGGAGTTGGACTCCTCCCCTACTCCCAATTCGGCCTCCTTTCTTAGGGAAGGGGGCACTATCCTACTTGGGCCTTTTTGTCCCAAGTTCCTTCCACATCTTGGCCTTTTTAGATCTATTGATATTTAAAACAAATATAAAATGTTGTAAATACTTATATACCATTATATATATATATTAACATCTCCGGAAACATTTTCCACCTATATATAATTTATCGATAATACACGGTATTACCTGATACTCACTAAAACCGTTCCGGTGACCCCGAAACGCTTCCGATCACTACTGCAGGATGTTGCTAATGCGGCACTACAATCAGAGAACCTTTGACAAAACTGTGTGCGATGCATTAATCACAAACGGTGATGTAAAAAATGCTCAAAAAAGATGCAAAATGTTTGCGATGAATGATACATCAAATATGGTTTAGATTTTAGTTGTGTGTGCAATGCGGGGCATACGGTTGATCCATACGAACTGTTCGCGATGAGACAAAACAACAGAAACAGGCAGCCAAATAAAAGTGTGTGCGATATACGGCATACTGTTCGCTCCAATGAACCATTTGCTATGATCGAGGTGAACACAAATGATTCATCGTAACAAGATGTGTGTGATACCTCGCAAACAGGTCGGTAATCAGAACTGTGTGCGATCATTATCGACAGCACATACCGTCTTTTTTGTGAATTGTGTGCTCATCAAGGCACATAGTTCAACAAACCAACCTGTGGCAATAATGTAGAAGATCTCTGTCGAATACGTATTACTAACTATCTGCGATGAGATTGACAGGATAAACAAAGATAACAAATTAATATGAACGAAAGGAAATAGAGATATATACAGTCTACTTCATTTAGTCATTGTTGTTGTTGTTGTTGTTGGATGGCCCAGCGACATCGTCTAGGCGAGGACGCTTCTTCCCGTTGACCGTTGGCTTTTCATCGCCTCCGCCGTCATCACCGTCGTTGTTGGCATCGTCCTCCTCCTCCTCGTTCGACCATTCCTCCTCCTCATCATCGTCATCGTCTTCTTCGCCCTTCGACGGCTCCTCGTCCGTGTGGCTGTCGTCTAACGACTCCAGAGGTGCCGTCACTTCCTGTTGGGGAACGTAGCAGAAATTCAAAATTTTCCTACGTGTCACCAAGATCTATCTATGGGGAGACCAGCAACGACTAGAAGGAGAGTGCATCTACATACCCTTGTAGACCGCTAAGCGGAAACGTTCAAGTGAACGGGGTTGATGGAGTCGTTCTCGTCGTGATTCAAATCACCGATGATCAAGTGCCGAACGGACGGCACCTCCGCGTTCAACACACGTACAGCCCGGTGACGTCTCCCACGCCTTGATCTAGCAAGGAGAGAGGGAGAGGTTGAGGAAGACTCCATCCAACAGCAGCACAACGGCGTGGTGGTGATGGAGGAGCGTGGCAATCCAGCAGGGCTTCGCCAAGCACCATGGGAGAGGAGGAGTAGGGAGAGAGGTAGGGCTGCACCAAGAGGGATATAACTCATGTGTATGGCAGCCCCAAACCTCATCTATATATAGGGGGAAGGGGGGGCTGCGCCCCCTTTAGGGTTTCCCACCCCCAAGGGGTGCGGCCAGCCCTAGATGGCAAAGGGGAGGCGGCCAAGGGGGGAGAGGAGAGGGAGGCGCACCAATATGGGCCTTAAGGCCCATCTGGACTAGGGTTTGCCCCCTCCCACTCTCCCTTGCGCCTTGCACCCTTGTGGGGGGCGCACCAGCCCTCCTAGGGGCTGGTCCCCTCCCACACTTGGCCCACGCAATCTTCTGGGGCAGGTGGCCCCACTTGGTGGACCCCCGGGACCCTCCCGGTGGTCCCGGTACATTACCGATATCGCCCGAAACTTTTCCGGTGACCAAAACAGGACTTCCCATATATAAATCTTTACCTCCGAACCATTCCGGAACTCCTCGTGACGTCCGGGATCTCATCCGGGACTCTGAACAACATTCGGTAACCACATACAAACTTCCTTTATAACCCTAGCGTCATCGAACCTTAAGTGTGTAGACCCTACGGGTTCGGGAGACATGCAGACATGACCGAGACGTTCTCCGGTCAATAACCAACAGCGGGATCTGGATACCCATGATGGTTCCCACATGTTCCACGATGATCTCATCGGATGAACCACGATGTCAAGGACTTAATCAATCCCGTATTCAATTCCCTTTGTCTAGCGGTATTGTACTTGCCCGAGATTCGATCGTCGGTATACCGATACCTTGTTCAATCTCGTTACCGGCAAGTCTCTTTACTCGTTCCGTAACACATCATCCCGTGATCAACCCCTTGGTCACATTGTGCACATTATGATGATGTCCTACCGAGTGGGCCCAGAGATACCTCTCCGTTTACACGGAGTGACAAATCCCAGTCTCGATCCGCATAAAACAATAGATACTTTCGGAGATACCTGTAGTGCACCTTTATAGTCACCCAGTTACGTTGTGACGTTTGATACACCCAAAGCACTCCTACGGTATCCAGGAGTTACACGCTCTCATGGTCGAAGGAAGAGATACTTGACATTGGCAAAGCTCTAGCAAATGAACTACACGATCTTTTGTGCTAGTCTTAGGATTGGGTCTTGTCCATCACATCATTCTCCTAATGATGTGATCCCGTTATCAACGACATCCAATGTCCATAGCCAGGAAACCATGACTATCTGTTGATCACAACGAGCTAGTCAACTAGAGGCTCACTAGGGACATATTGTGGTCTATGTATTCACACGTGTATTACGATTTCCGGATAATACAGTTATAGCATAATAAAATACTATTATCATGAACAAAGAAATATAATAATAACACTTTTATTATTGCCTCTAGGGCATATTTCCAACAGTCTCCCACTTGCACTAGAGTCAATAATCTAGTTCACATCACCATGTGATTAACACTGACAGGTCACATCACCATGTGACCAACATCCAAAGAGTTTACTAGTGTCACTAAACTAGTTCACATCATCATGTGATCAAGACTCAATGAGATCTGGGGTTTGGTCATGTTCTGCTTGTGAGAGAGGTTTTAGTCAACGGGTCTGAACCTTTCAGATCCGTGTGTGCTTTACAAATCTCTATGTCATCTCCTAGATGTAGCTCCCACGTTCTATTTGGAGCTATTCCAAATAACTGTTCTACTTGGAGCTATTCTAAATTATTGCTCCATTATATGTATCCGGTCTCTCTATTCAGAGCTATCCGGATAGGTGTCAAGCTTGCATCGACATAACCCTTTACGACGAACTCTTTTACCACCTCCATAATCGAGAAAATTCCTTAGTCCACTAGTTACTAAGGATAACTTTGACCGCTGTCCTGTGAGCCATTCTTGGATCACTCTTGTACCCCTTGACTGACTCATGGCAAGGCACACTTCAGGTGCGGTACACAACATAGCATCTGAAGAGCCTACGTCTTAAGCATAGGGGACGACCTTCGTCCTTTCTCTCTATTCTGCCGTGGTCGAGCTTTAAGTCTTAACTTCGTACCTTACAACTCAGGCAAGAACTCCTTCTTTGACTGGTCCATCTTGAACACCTTCAAGATCATGTCAAGGTATGTGCTCATTTGAAAGTATTATTAAGCATTTTGATCTATCCTTATAGATCTTGATGCTCAATGTTCAAGTAGCTTAATCCAGGCTTTCCATTGAAAAACACCTTTCAAATAACCCTATATGCTTTCTAGAAATTCTACATCATTTCTGATCATCAATATGTCAACAACATATACTCATCAGAAATTCTATAGTGCTCCCACTCACTTCTTTGGAAATACAAGTTTCTCATAAACTTTGTACAAACCCAAAATCTTTGATCATCATCAAAGCATACATTCCAACTCCGAGATTCTCACTCCAGTCCTTAGAAGGATCGCTGGAGCTACCATACCTTTTAGCATCCTTAGGATCGACAAAAACTTTCTGATTGTATTACATACAACCTTTCCTTACGAAAACTGGTAAGGAAACTCGTTTTGATATCCATCTGCCAGATTTCATAAATGCAGCTAATGCTAACATGAATCCGACGGACTTAAGCATCGCTACGTATGAGAAAATCTCATCATAGTCAACTCCTTGAACTTGTGAAAAACTCTTCGCCACAAGTCGAGCTTCATAGATGGTGACATTACCATCCACGTCCGTCTTCTTCTTAAAGATCCATTTATCTCAATGGCTTGCCGATCATCGGGCAAGTCCACCAAAGTCCATGCTTTGTTCTGATACATGAATCCTATCTCGGATTTCATGGCTTCTAACCATTCGTCAGAATTTGGGCCCACCATCGCTTCTCCATAGCTCGTAGGCTCATTGTTGTCTAGCAACATGACTTCCAAGACAGGATTACGTACCACTCTGAAGTAGTACGCATCCTTGTCATCCTACGAGGTTTGGTAGTGACTTGATCCGAAGTTTCATGATCACTATCATAAGATTCCACTTCAATTGGTGTAGGTGCCACAGGAACAACTCCCTGTGCCCTGTCACACACTAGTTGAAGAGACGGTTCAATAACCTCATCAAGTCTCCACCATCCTCCCACTCAACTCTTTCGAGAGAAACCTTTCCTCGAGAAAGGACCCGATTCTAGAAACAATTCATATTGCTTTCGGATCTGAATTAGGAGGTATACCCAACTGTTTTGGGTGTCCTATGAAGATGTATTTTATCCGCTTTGGGTTCGAGCTTATCAACCTGAAACTTTTTCATATAAGCGTCGCAGCCCCAAACTTTTAAGAAACGACAACTTAGGTTTCTCTAAACCATAATTCATACGGTGTCATCTCATCGGAATTACGTGGTGCCCTATTTAAAGTGAATGTGGTTGTCTCTAATGCCTATCCCATGAACGATAGTGGTAATTCGATAAGAGACATCATGGTACGCACCATATCCAATAGGGTGCAACTATGATGTTCGGACACACCATCACATTATGGTGTTCCAGGCGGTATTAATTGCGAAACAATTTCCACAATGTCTTAATTGTGTGCCAAAACTCGTAACTCAGATATTCATCTCTATGATCATATCATAGACATTTTATCCTCTTGTCACAATGATCTGCTACTTCACTCTGAAATTACTTGAACCATTCAATAATTCAGACTTGTGTTTCATCAAGTAAATATTCTCAACATCTACTCGAATCATCTATGAAGTAAGAACATAACGATATTCACTGCATACCTCAGCACTCATTGGACTGGACACATCAAAATGTGTTACTTCCAACAAGTTGCTATCTTGTTCCATCTTAACGAAAACGGGGCTTTTCAGTCATCTTGCCCATGTGGTATGATTTGCATATCTCAAGTGGTTCAAAATCAAGTGAGTCCAAATGATCCATCTATATGGAGTTTCTTCATGCGTAAACACCAATGGACATGGTTTGCATGTCTTAAACTTTTCAAAAACGAGTGAGTCCAAAGATCCATCAACATGGAGCTTCTTCATGCGTTTTACACCAATATGACTTACATGGTAGTGCCACAAGTAAGTGGTACTATCATTACTATCTTATATCTTTTGGCATGAAAATGTGTATCACTACGATCGAGATTCAATAAACCATTTATTTAGGTGCAAGACCATCGAAGGTATTATTCAAATAAATAGAGTAACCATTATTCTCCTTAAATGAATAACCATATTGCGATAGACATAATCCAATCATGTCTATGCTCAACGCAAACACCAATCTCGGTGGTAGAGGGAGCGTGCGATGCTTGATCACATCAACCTTGGAAACACTTCCAACACATATCGTCAGCTCACCTTTAGCTAGTCTCCTTTTATTTCGTAGCTTTTTTTATTTCGAGTTACTAACACTTAGCAACTGAACCGGTATCTTAATACCCTGGTGCTACTAGGAGTACTAGTAAAGTACACATTAACATAATGTACATCCAATATACTTCTATCGACCTTGCCAGCCTTCTCATCCACCAAGTATCTAGGGTAATCTTGCTCCAGTGGTTGTTCCCCTTATTACAGAAGCACTTAGTCTCGGGTTTGGGTTTAACCTCGGGTTTCTTCATTCGAGCAGCAGCTGATTTGCCGTTTCATGAAGTATCCCTTCTTGCCCTTGCCCTTCTTGAAACTAGTGGTTTTACTAACCATCAACGATTGATGCTCCCTTTTGATTTCTACTTTCGCGGAGTCAAACATCGCGAATATCTCAAGGATCATCATATATGTCCTTGATATATTATAGTTCATCACGAAGCTCTAGCAGCTTGGTGGTAATGACTTCGGAGGAACTATCACTATTTCATCTGGAAGATCAACTCCCACTTGATTCAAGTGATTGTTGCACTCAGACAATCTGAGCACAAGCTCAACAATTGAGCTTCTCTCCTTAGTTTGCAGGCTAAGAAAAATCGTCGGAGGTCTTATACCTCTTGACGTGGGCACGAGCCTGAAATCCCAATTTCAGCCCTCGAAACATCTCATATGTTCCGTGACGTTTCAAAAACGTCTTTGGTGCCTCTACTTAAACCATTTAACTGAACTATCACATAGTTATCAAAACGTGTATGTTCGATGTTCGAAACATCCACAAATGATGTTTGGGGTTCAGCACACTAAGCGGTGCATTAAGGACATAAGCTTTCTACTGATCGCATAATCGCTACTGTCAACTTTCAACTATATTTTCTCTAGGAACATATCTAAAATAGTAGAACTAAAGCGCGAGCTACGACATAATTTGCAAAAAGGTCTTTTGACTATGTTCAAGATAATTAAGTTCATCTTATGAACTCCCACTCAGATAGACATCCCTCTGGTCATCTAAGTGATTACATGATCCGAGTCAACTAGGCCGTGTCCGATCATCACGTGAGACAGACTAGTCATCATCGGTGAACATCTTCATGTTGATCGTATCTGCTATACGACTCATGCTCGACCTTTCGGTCTCCGTGTTCCGAGGCCATGTCTGTACATGCTAGGCTCGTCAAGTTAACCCTAAGTGTTTTCGCTGTGTAAAACTGTCTTACACCCGTTGTATGTGAACGTAAGAATCCATCACACCCGATCATCACGTGGTGCTTAGAAGCGACGAACTGTAGCAACGGTGCACAGTTAGGGGAGAACACTTCTTGAAATTGTTGTAAGGGATCATCTTATTTACTACTGTCGTTCTAAGCAAACAAGATGCATAAACATGATAAACATCACATGCAATCAAATAGAGTAGTGACATGATATGGCCAATATCATATAGCTCCTTTGATCTTCATCTTCGGGGCTCCATGATCATCTTGTCACCGGCATGACACCATGATCTCCATCATCATGATCTCCATCATCGTGTCTTCATGAAGTTGTCACGCCAACGACTACTTCTACTTCTATGACTAACGCGTTTAGCAATAAAGTAAAGTAGTTTACATGGCGTTCTTCAATGACACGCATGTCATACAATAAATAAAGACAACTCCTATGGCTCCTGCCGGTTGTCATACTCATCGACATGCAAGTCGTGAATCCTATTACAAGAACATGATCAATCTCATACATCACATATATCATTCATCACATCCTTTTGGCCATATCACATCACATAGCATACCCTGCAAAAACAAGTTAGACGTCCTCTAATTGTTGTTTGCATGTTTTACGTGGCTGCTATGGGTTTCTAGCAAGAACGTTTCTTACCTACGCAAAACCACAACGTGATATGCCAATTGCTATTTACCCTTCATAAGGACCCTTTTCATCGAATCCGTTCCGACTAAAGTGGGAGAGACTGGCACCCGCTAGCCACCTTATGCACCAAGTGCATGTCAATCGGTGGAACCTGTCTCACGTAAGAGTACGTGTAAGGTCGGTCCGGGCCGCTTCATCCCACAATACCGTCGAAACAAGATTGGACTAGTAACGGTAAGCATATTGAACAAAATCAACGCCCACAACTACTCTGTGTTCTACTCGTGCAAAGAATCTACGCAATAGACCTAGCTCATGATGCCACTGTTGGGGAACGTAGCAGAAATTCAAAATTTTCCTACGTGTCACCAAGATCTATCTATGGAGAGACCAGCAACGAGTAGAAGGAGAGTGCATCTACATACCCTTGTAGATCGCTAAGTGGAAACGTTCAAGTGAACGGGGTTGATGGAGTCGTTCTCGTCGTGATTCAAATCACCGATGATCAAGTGCCGAACGGACGGCACCTCCGCATTCAACACACGTACAGCCCGGTGACGTCTCCCACGCCTTGATCCAGCAAGGAGAGAGGGAGAGGTTGAGGAAGACTCCATCCAACAGCAGCACAACGGCGTGGTGGTGATGGAGGAGCGTGGCAATCCAGCAGGGCTTCGCCAAGCACCATGGGAGAGGAGGAGTAGGGAGAGAGGTAGGGCTGCACCAAGAGGGATATAACTCATGTGTATGGCAGCCCCAAACCTCATCTATATATAGGGGGAAGGGGGGGCTGCGCCCCCTTTAGGGTTTCCCACCCCCAAGGGGTGCGGCCAGCCCTATATGGCAAAGGGGAGGCGGCCAAGGGGGGAGAGGAGAGGGAGGCGCACCAATATGGGCCTTAAGGCCCATCTGGACTAGGGTTTGCCCCCTCCCACTCTCCCTTGCGCCTTGAACCCTTGTGGGGGGCGCACCAGCCCTCCTAGGGGCTGGTCCCCTCCCACACTTGGCCCACGCAACCTTCTGGGGCAGGTGGCCCCACTTGGTGGACCCCCGGGACCCTCCCGGTGGTCCCGGTACATTACCGATATCGCCCGAAACTTTTTCGGTGACCAAAACAGGACTTCCCATATATAAATCTTTACCTCCGGACCATTCCGGAACTCCTCATGACGTCCGGGATCTCATCCGGGACTCCGAACAACATTCGGTAACCACATACAAACTTCCTTTATAACCCTAGCGTCATCGAACCTTAAGTGTGTAGACCCTACGGGTTCGGGAGACATGCAGACATGACCGAGACGTTCTCCGGTCAATAACCAACAGCGGGATCTGGATACCCATGATGGCTCCCACATGTTCCACGATGATCTCATCGGATGAACCACGATGTCAAGGACTTAATCAATCCCGTATTCAATTCCCTTTGTCTAGCGGTATTGTACTTGCCCGAGATTCGATCGTCGGTATACCGATACCTTGTTCAATCTCATTACCGGCAAGTCTCTTTACTCGTTCCGTAACACATCATCCCGTGATCAACCCCTTGGTCACATTGTGCACATTATGATGATGTCCTACCGAGTGGGCCCAGAGATACCTCTCCATTTACACGGAGTGACAAATCCCAGTCTCGATCCGCATAAAACAATAGATACTTTCGGAGATACCTGTAGTGCACCTTTATAGTCACCCAGTTACGTTGTGACGTTTGATACACCCAAAGCACTCCTACGGTATCCAGGAGTTACACGCTCTCATGGTCGAAGGAAGAGATACTTGACATTGGCAAAGCTCTAGCAAATGAACTACACGATCTTTTGTGCTAGTCTTAGGATTGGGTCTTGTCCATCACATCATTCTCCTAATGATGTGATCCCGTTATCAACGACACCCAATGTCCATAGCCAGGAAACCATGACTATCTGTTGATCACAACGAGCTAGTCAACTAGAGGCTCACTAGGGACATATTGTGGTCTATGTATTCACACGTGTATTACGATTTCCGGATAATACAGTTATAGCATGAATAAAAGACTATTATCATGAACAAAGAAATATAATAATAACACTTTTATTATTGCCTCTAGGGCATATTTCCAACACTTCCATGATCCGGATATAATCGAGGTCTAGGTTCAACACCGGACTCATGGAAGACGAGCGGGATGATTCCGATGTTGACCTATCATCGGGCGCCAGATAGCTGGCCAAACTATAGTCCTCGTTGTCGCTCGACATGGCTACAGTCATATAAAAACTGTGAGAAAGCAAGATTGCAGAGTGTGTGCAAGTGTGCAGCGCGGCCTGCCGGGGACGATGAAGATGGTGTACACTTAAGTGGGGTATGGAGAGAAGAGGAAATGTCAATTGAAGCGGGGGTTGACGTATTATCTAAATGATGTTATAATCAACCGCAATTATTTGTACATAGTCGCTCCAAAGAAGAGTGGCCTAGGTAGCGGCTACCAGAGAAGAGTTCAATCCACGGTCGATGGGTAGTGGCGGCGTCATAGGAGGTCAATCCTCGGTCTGAGAAGGGAGATAGGAGGAGCTCAACAATCAAGGTCGGCAGCAGCGTGATTGGAGCACATCCATCGCGGTCGAGGCGGGATAGTGGAGGTCGAATGTAGCGATCCGACCTCAAAAGGTCAATCTCTGTGCTTAACCGTCATCCCTGGATCGGTAATGCTGACACACACAGTACTTCGAAGGATTTATAACAGAGTTGCAATCACACACTTATTACATCGAATGTCTCAAAAGAGAACTTATTACAATAAATATGGCTTAAGGCCATCTAAATAAGATAACAGCGAAAGACTTGGAAGGTAAAGTGAGTCCATCAACTCCAATGGCATAGCTGAGTGCAAGACAACGACCTAGCGCACCTAACTCTTCGTCTGAAAAGTCTGCAACATGATATGTTGCAGCCCAAAATGGGTCAGCACATGGAATATGCTGGCAAGATAACACAGTAGAGCAATGAACAAGTAAAGACTATCACTACATGCATATGAGCCTGGCGGAGGCTCTCCGGTTTTAATGTTTTTGCGAAAAGCCAATTTTTTCCTACAACAAAGGAATATATTTTATTTAACTATCATGGTAGTTGAAAAACATTGAGAATGGTAAGTCCCCATCTCAATCCCAATTAAAAAGTAATTAACATCCCAACAAATTAATTTTAGAGTGATGAGATCAACATGAGAATTAAAGAACCAGATACTCAAGATGTCCATAACCGGGGACACGCCTAACCATGATTAGTTTGTACACTCTGCAGAGGTTTGCGCACTTTTCCCCCACAAGACTCGATCTCCTCCATTGGATTTCTTGCACTACATGGTGTTTGAGAAATGGATGACCGAGACACAATTTTTCAGAAGGATTAACTCTAACCCTGGGTAGACCGTACCAACCTACATCCCCTACATCTGTTAGCCTACCACTAGAAGAGTTCATGCAACTTACTAGACTATGCTAGAGCCCATAATAGCTTGTGGCTGCACAAAAAAGTTTCTAGCATGAATAATCTTATGATCCCTTTGAGCCTGGGTGGCGAACCATAAAAGGACAACACTGGTATATCCCCAGCTGCCCGCAACCAATCCAACCAGATGTGTGTTTAAGTAGCCACCTTAAGTTAACCATTAATTAACAATCTCACATCTATCATGGATACACTCAAACCCAATCCACGTCTAGGAGCATAGCATGGCGATATAAGCATAACATAGAAGTAAATCCCAAGGGTTTGATAACAAAAATGGTAATAGGTTCTACCTCATCATCTACTTTCCAAAACCCACATGTTAAGAGATCCTACTAATGAAATATTTGAGGGTTGTAACTAATGCATAAAAACCGGGTAATAAAACAGTATGATCAACGTGTTACTTGCCTTGCTGATGATATGCAAAACCTAGTGACTCGTAGTAGCACGCTGCGCCTCCGGGAATTCTAGCGCAAACAAACAATAGCATACATAAGCACTCAAGCAAAGATGCAAGGGGAAAACTTCAAATAAGAAGATCCAATCTGAAAGTTCAACTGAAGATGTTCGATTTGGAAAAAGAAACAGTCAAATCGGAGGTACGGAACTGAAACTACGGTCAAAAGAACTTCGAATTCAAAACTACGGTAGCGGGTGGCGCGTGCAGCGGGCGGCGCTAGGGTTCGGTGGTGAGGGCGGGCTGGCGGCTCGGGCGGCTTATAAGGCCTGAGCGCGGACAGAGTCCGGGTTGGGCACAGCCCAAGGTCGGTGCATTTAAAAAAAAAGGTTCACCGAGAAAAAAATCCTAAATAAATTAAAATAAAAATCTAAAATTGCCAAAAACAACTTTCATCGTCTAAATAAAATATTTAGAACAAAGTGAACATTTTCTTGGCCTAAAATGCAATCTTGAAAAATGCATATTTCTCTAATTCAAATAAAATAGCAATAAAACCCAAATAAAATAATTTATTTGATTTTAATAATTTTCCTCCCATATTTCTTTTGTTTTGGAGAAGTCATATTATCCCCTCTCATATATTTTGATATTGAAATATTTTCGGAGAGAAAAATAATTAAAACCAAAGTGATCAATTTTTCAATATTTGAGAAAATTCAAATATGAAAATAATACAATCCCAAACTCTCTTCGTGGGTCCTTCAGTTGCTTACGATTTTTAGGATCACAAAACCAGAATGCAAATAAAATATGATATGCATATGATGTCCTATGTATAACATTCCAAATTGAAAATTTGGGATGTTACAAACCTACCCCCCTTAAGGTGAATCTCGCCCTCGAGATTCGGGTTATATAGAAAATAGTTGTGGGTGGTCTTTCTGTAGATCATCCTCTTGTTCCCAGGTGGCTTCATCCTCGGTATGGTGGCTCCACTGAACTTTGCAAAACTTGATAACCTTGCTGCGTGTGACTCGGCTGGCAAACTCGAGAATCTTGACTGGTTTCTCCTCATATGTGAGATCACTATCCGGCTGAATTGCTTCTAGAGGCATTATATCTCTTAGAGGAATATCGGCCATCTCTGCATGACACTTCTTCAACTGAGAAACGAGAAACACATCATGAACTCCTGACAGTCCTTTGGGTAACTCCAACTTGTAGGCTACTTCTCCCATACGTTCCAAAACTCGGTATGGTCCTACAAATCTTGGGGCTAACTTTCCCTTAACTTCAAAATATTTAACTCCTTGCAGGGGTGACACCCGAAGATATGCTCTGTCTCCGATTGCATAGACTACCTCCTTGCGTTTTTAGTCTACATAACCCTTCTACCTGGACTGAGATACCTTCAGTCTATCTCGAATCAACTTAACCTTCTCTTCGGACTCTTTGATCAAATATGGTCCAAACAACTGGTCTCCAACTTCATCCCACATCAACGCTGTTCTGCAGCTTCTTCCATACAAAGCTTCGAAAGGTGCCATCTTCAAACTGGCTTGGTAACTATTGTTGTATGAGAACTCTGCATAAGGCAAATTATCATCCCAACTAGATCCATAATATAGCGCACAAGCTCTCAACATGTACTCCAGAATCTGATTGACTCTCTCGGTCTGTCCATCTGTCTACGATGAAAAGTTGTACTAAACTCTAGCCTGGTGCCCAAAGTCTGGTGCAGCTGGTGGCAAAACTTTGAAGTAAAATGTGTTCCTCTATCTGATACGGTGGTCCTCGGAACTCGATGCAGACATACGATCCTGGTCATATATATCTTGGCCAACTTCGCACTTGTATAGGTGGTCTTCACTAGGTGAGAATCGTATCCCGATCGGGTCCTGGTTAATCCGGTGATAAAATCCATGCCAAGCTTATCCCACTTCCATTCGGGTATAGGCATAGGCTACAGTAATCCTGCTGGCTTCTGATGTTCCGCCTTCTCTCTTTGACATACATCACAGACAGCTACATACTCGGCAATATTCTTCTTCATACCAGTCCACCAGAAACACTCCTTCAAATCCAAATACATCTTGGTGTTTCCGGGGTGTATCGAGTATGGCGAGTCATGAGCTTCCTGAAGTATCAGCTTCCTGATCTCTGCATTATTGGGTACATAAACACAGTCCTCAAACCACAAGGCGTCATGCTCATCCTCATGAAAACCCTTGGCTTTTCCTTTGCTCATCTTCTCCTTTATCCCAGCAATTTCCTTATCATCCTTCTGAGCTTCTTGATTTTTTCCCAATATTGTCGACAGAATTTCTAATGCTGCAACAAAACCTCTAGGGACTATCTCCAAACGTAGCTCCCTGAGATCTTCAGCTAACTCCTTTGGCAATCCTCCGCTTACGAGGGTATTCGCGTAACTCTTCCGGCTCAAAGCATCTGCTACGACATTGGCCTTGCCTGGATGATAGTGCAACTTCATATCATAATCCTTTATAAGCTCCAACCATCTCCTTTGCCTGAGATTCAACTCCTTTTGTGTGAAAATGTACTTTAAACTCTTATGATCCGTGTACACATCACAATGATTTCCAATAAAAAATGTCTCCAGGTCTGGAGCGCATGCACTACAGCTGCTAACTCCAAATCATGTGTGGCATAATTCAACTCATGCGGTCGAAGCTGACGTGAGGCATATGAGACAACTCTTCCGTCTTGCATAAGCACGCCTCCATGTCCTAAGCGAGATGCGTCGCAATACACTTGGAAATCCTTGCGTATATCCGGCAGAATCAGCACTGGGGCTGTAACCAAACGTTTCTTCAGCTCCTGAAAACTTGCCTCACATTCATCTATCCATCTAAACTTGGTGTCCTTCTTCAACAAATCCATCATAGGCTTTGCAATCTTAGAGAAATTCTCGATGAATCTCTGATAATATCCCGTGAGTCCCAAAAAACTGCGGATCTCTCCAACTGAGGTGGGTGCCAACCACTCAGTGACTGACTGAACCTTAGTAGGGTCTACTGCTATACCTTCTCCTGATATAATATGTCCAAGGAATCCAACTTCATTCAACCAAAACTCAAATTTGTTGAACTTGGCATATAACTGACGTTCTCTGAGCTTCTCGAGAACTAAACGCAAATGTTCTTTGTGTTCTTCTTCATTCTTCAAGTATAACAAAATATCATCAATGAACACCACAACAAACTTATCCAAGAACTCCATGAACACCTTATTCATCATACTCATGAAATAGGCAGGGGCATTTGTTAATCCAAATTACATAACTGTGTACTCATATAGCCCGTACCTTGTGGTGAATGCTGTCTTAGGTATATCCTGTTCTCGGATCTTCAGCTTGTGGTATCCTAATCGAAGATCGATCTTGGAAAATACTTTAGTTCCTTGCAGCTGGTCAAACAAATCATTGATCATCGGCAATGGGTACTTGTTCTTGATCATCACTTCATTCAATGCACGATAATCAACCACCATTCTCAGATATTTATCCTTCTTCTCAACCAAGAGCACTGGGGCTCCCCATGGTGACGAACTTCGTCAAATATAAACTTTCTCCAATAACTCCTTAATCTGTTTCTTAATATCCTCTAGATCATTTACGGGCATCCGATGTGGTCTCTTCGATATTGGTCTGGTGCCTGGCAACAGCTCTATCAAAATCTCAATGTCTTGATCCGGCGGCATGCCTAGTAGTTCCTCTGGAAATACATCTAGGTAATCCTTCACTACTGGCACTTCTTCCTAAACAACGCCCGCGAGGGAGTTTACGTGAGTCCTCTTTGGGGTATGCCTGGATACATACTTAATCCTTTTTCCCTCCGGGGTGGTGAGCAGAATTGACCTACTAGCACAATCAATGTTTCCTCCATACTTCGATAGCCAATCCATACCCAGTATAACGTCCAATCCTTGTGACTCCAAAATTATTAGGTCTGAGGGGAAAACATGGTTGCCAATGTTTAAGGGTAACCGTTCACACCATCGGCTGGCCATATACTCTGCACCTGGTGAGCTTACTAGCAAGGGTGTCCTAAGGGCTAAGGTGGGTAACTTAAACTTGTCCACAAATCCCCTTGAAATGTATGAATGTGATGCACTAGTATCAAAAAGAACGAGAGCGGTAAATGACTTAACCAAAAACTTACCGATAACTGCATTTGGCTGCTCTTCAACCTCCTCCACATTCACGTGGTTCACTTGTCCCTTGTTGAAAGGGCTGGGTTTCTTCCCAAAGCTTCCATTGCCATTTCCATTTCCATTCTTGAGTTTAGGACACTCATTGGCATAGTGTCCAGTCTTCCCTCACTTGAAACAAGTAATGTGACTTTGGTCCTTCTTGGCGGGTGTAGCTGGGTTAGAGTGGTTCCGAGTGCTTGCTCCGTTCCCATTTCCATTCTTGGGGCCACTATGGTTATGCGAGCTTCCTCCATTGTGGTTATGGCCTCCATGGTTATGGGTATATCCACCATCAACTGCACACTCATTTTGTCATTCAGCCCTTCCATAAACTTCTCTTGCTTCGCGGCATCTATAGCCACATCATCCGGGGCATAGTGAGCTAACTTGCTAAACTCCTCCAGGTACTGCCCCACGGTACGGTTTCCTTGGCGCAAGTTGCAAAACTCACACTTCTTCATACTCATAGCTACAGTTGAGACATGAGCAATGCAGAATGCTTGCTGCAACTGCTCCCAAGTAACATTGGCTATAGGGAAGGTGGTTGTGTAATTCTCCCACCATGAGGCTGCAGGTCCATCCAATTGGTGTGCGGCAAAACGCACCTTCTCAAAATCTATGCAACCTGTAGTGGTTAACTCCCTTCCAGTCCTGCGTAGCCAGTCATCAGCAACTATGGGCTCGGTGCTACTAGAGAACACCGGTGGTTGTAACCTCAGAAAACGGGCTAAGTTGTCAACTTGAGGGGTGGCGGTGGGTTATTGTTTTTATTGTTGTTGTTGTTGTTGTTGTTGTTGTTGTTGTTGTTGTTGTTGTTGTTGTTTTTGTTGTTGTTGTTGTTGTTATTGTTGTTGCCTTGATTCTGAAATAGCAACTGCATCAGTGTATTCTGCTGTTGGATCAACTGAGTGAGCTCTGGTGGGAAGGCAAATCTGGGGTCACGTCTCGCAGGCATCTGATGGATTTAGAGGGGAGAGATTAGAATAGAATGCGGTCTAGTTAGAAAATACTACCCATATGCACATGAGACAAACACAATCATATCACACCAAATCAATTTCAAGCAAGGGCATGCAATCGATCTAACTATCATTACAGTGCTCGGACTACTACTATATACATGGGGGAAATACTACTAATAATATGGTGGTCTACTAAAATTTTTGATCGGTAGAAGACTCCATGATATCTGCTCCAGCTTTGTCTTCATAATCATCATCACTATTGTCAGGGTCGGAGTTGGTGTCGTCGATGATGATGTAGTCTTTGGGATGGTCGTCATCTCCTCCTGGCGCAGGGTCTCCCATGAATACTCCTAGCTTCCTTGTCAGGTCGTCATTCTTCTCCACTAGTATTGTGATTTCCTCCTTGTATCCGTATGGTGTAGACTTGAGTTCCTCTTCCAGCTCCATGTTCCTAGTCATCAACTTCTTCAGATCTATCATGCTCGCGCACATCTGGTTCTCCTGGCGACGAATGTGCTGGTTTAACTCCTAGATAAAAGCTGCAATGGACCTGTCCTTCCTGGTGCTGATCATCTCCCATTGCTCATCTCGGCACCCACATATCTAGTAGATAGTATCCTTAAGATCCTTGTGATAAACTTCACCAATGCATCCTATGGCAATGTGGGCTGCCATGCTCTTTCCTAGACTCCAGGTTGGTGCATCAAAGAAAAACTCTATGGGTTCAGTAACTGGCGTGAATGTCCTTCCTGGAACTTGAACTCGAATCATCCAACGCCGCTCTTCTGGCAAAGTGGCGGTGTAGGTCCCGATGAAGCTTGGTATTACAATGTTCAGGTACCTAGTGACTTCCTTCAAGTGTTGTCCAAAAGGTGTCTCTTCATCCGGCTGTGCAAACTTGTTCCTTGTGTTCGCCATCCCATAGAGTAGAAGATGGAGAGAAGTTAGAAATAAGTAGAGGAGAGTGACCTATGGCTCATCTTAGGGGTTGTGTCCTACATTCAGCGTGTGCTCTGATACCATCTTCTAGCGATCCGACCTCAACCGGTCAAATCTCTGTGCTTTAGTGTCTTCCCTAGATCGGTAATGCTGACACACACAGTACTTCGAAGGATTTATAACAGAGTTGCAATCACACACTTATTACATTGAATGTCTCAAAAGAGAACTTATTAAAATAAATATGGCTTAAGGCCATCTAAATAAGATAACAGCGGAAGACTTGGAAGATAAAGTGAGTCCATCAACTCCAATGGCATAGCTGAGTGCAAGACAACGATCTAGCGCACCTAACTCTTCGTCTGAAAAGTCTGCAACATGATATGTTGCAGCCCGAAACGGGTCAGTACATGGAATATGCTGCCAAGATAACACAGTAGAGCATTGAACAAGTAAAGACTATCACTACATGCATATGAGCCTGGTGGAGGCTCTCCGGTTTTAATGTTTTTGCGAAAAGCCAATTTTTTCCTACAACAAAGGAATATATATTTTTTAACTATCATGGTAGTTGAAAAACATTGAGAATGGTAATTCCCCATCCCAATCCCAATTAAAAAGTAATTAACTTCCCAACAAATTAATTTTAGAGTGATGAGATCAACATGAGAATTCAAGAACTAGATACTCAAGATGTCCATAACCGGGGACACACCTAACCATTATTAGTTTGTACACTCTGCAGAGGTTTGCACACTTTTCCCCCACAAGACTCGATCTCCTTCGTTGGATTTCTCGCACTACTTGGTGTTTGAGAAACGGATGACTGAGACATAGTTTTTCAGATACATTAACTCTAACCCCGGGTAGACCGTACCAACCTACATCCCCTACATCTGTTAGCCTACCACTGGAGGAGTTCATGCAACTTACTCCACTATGCTAGAGCCCATATTAGCTTGTGGCTGCACATGGAAGTTTCTAGCATGAATAATCTTATGATCCCTTTGAGCCTGGGTGGCGAACCATAAAAGGACAACACTGGTATATCCCCAGGTGCCCGCAAGCAATCCAACCAGATGCGTGTTTAAGTAGCCACCTTAAGTTAACCATTAATTAACAATCTCACATCTATCATGGATACACTCATACCCAATCCACGTCTACCAGCATAGCATGGCGATATAAGTATAACATAGAAGTAACTCCCAAGGGTTTGATAATAAAAAGGGTAATAGGTTCTACCTCATCATCTACTTCCCAAAACCCACATGTTAAGAGATCCTACTCATGAAATGTTTGACGGTTGTAACTAATGCATAAAAACTGGGTCGTAAAAGGGTATCATCAACGTGTTACTTGCCTTGCTGATGATCCGCAAAACCTAGTGACTCGTAGTAGCACGATGTGCCTCCGGGAATTCTAGCGCAAACAAACAATAGCATACATAAGCACTCAAGCAAAGATGCAAGGGGAAAACTTCAAATAAGAATATCCAATCTGAAAGTTCAACTAAAGAGGTTCGATTTGCAAAAAGAATCGATCAAATCGGAGGTACGGAACTGAAACTATGGTCAAAAGAACTTCGAGTTCAAAACTGCTTGAAACCAAAATAACTAAATAACTAAAACGAAGTAACGGACGAACGTCCGCTAAATAACTAAACCAAATAAAAACTAAAAAAAACAGATCTAGGGTTTCTAACCGAAAAAAACAACGGCAGCGGATCCGGTGAGATCCACGGCGGCGACGACGGCGGTCGACGGCCGCAGCGGCAGTGGCGGTCGGCGGCAGCGGGCGACGGCGGACGACGCGTGCAACGGCGATTGGTGGCGCGTGCGGCGGGCGGCGCTAGGTTTTGGGGGTGCGGGTGGGCTAGCGGCTCAGGCGGCTTATAAGGCCTGAGCGCGGACACAGTCCCGCTCAGGCACGACCCAAGGTCGGGTCGTTTTTTTAAAAATGGTGTCCCGCTCGGGCACGGCCCAAGGTCGGTTCATTTTTTTAAAATGTTCCGCCGAGAAATAATTCCTAAATAACTAAAAATAAAAATCTAAAAATGCCAAAAGAAAATTTCACCGTCTAAATAAAATATTTAGAACAAAGTGAACATTTTTCTTGGCCTAAAAATGCAATTTTGAAAAATGCATATTTTTCTAATTGAAATAAAATAGCAATAAAATCCAAATAAAATAATTTATTTGATTTTAATAATTTTCCTACCATATCTCTTTTGTTTTCGAGAAGTCATATTATCCCCTCTGATATATTTTGATATTGAAATATTTTTGGAGAAAAAAATAATTAAAACCAAAGTGATCCCTTTTTCAATATTTGAGAAAATTCAAATATGAAAATAATACAATCCCCAACTCTCTCTGTGGGTCCTTGAGTTGCTTAGGATTTTCAGGATCGCAAAACCAGAATGCAAAAAAATATGATATGCATATGATGTCCTATGTATAACATTCCAAATTGAAAATTTGGGATGTTACATCGAACTTCAGGCGGCAGCCGCACTAAGCTTTGCACCTCGACCCTACTGTCTCGGCGTGCCGTCGCATCGTGCTTCTCTGTCTGCTGGGTGGAGGTCACCGTGTGGCTAATTAATTAAGGTATTCTTTTCGTGAGTGGCTTAATTAAGGTATTCAATTCCTAAGGGTAGTGTTGTACTAGTACTCGGTGTGTACATTGACTGGCCATTAATTTTTGTCATTGCACGTCTGGATAACAATATGGAGCACCCTCAGTAATTATGAAAATAAAACCTTATGATTTATGCACGCATCTTTAGGCATCAGTTACTCCGTGTATTAATGTTGTTGTTTTGTTTTAATTACTGTTCATGTGGTACAGATAGAACGATCTGAATGGATGAAGAATCAGGGAACCGCGGATTTTATCAGTGGCGTGACAGAGTTCATGAATTTGGATAAAAGTACAACGAGGAGAATTGGTGATGCGGATTACATCATGTGTCCATGTACTCATTGTGCCAATACAGAGTCATGTGAAGTTGCAGATGTCCAGTGGCACTTAGTCTCCCGGGGATTGATGTATGGATATACACGTTGGACCAGACATGGTGAAGAGCAGGTCATGGATGAATATACCCAGGGCTACGAGATGCCAAACCTCGATCAATGTCGCATGGATGTTGAATCTAACATCAGGGCAGAGGAGTCAAGCTACCAATGGAACACCAGAAAGCCAAAACTCCCACTGGAAAACCAAGACGTCGACAAAGATGACGACGATCTTGATATGCCAGATTTTGCTGCTATGATTGCAGATTTCAAGGGCCCCAAAAAGGATATGATTGGGTACAAGGATCTGCCAACCATTGATGCAGACTCCAAGATAGAATTGTATCCATGTTAGAAAAAGAAATATTCCAAGTTGAGTGCCACCCTGGCGCTTCTCAGATTTAAAGAAGCAAACGGTCTATCAAAGAAGGGCTTCACAGAGATGTTAGGTATTTTCAAAGAAAATCATCCAGCAGATAATGTTCTCCCTAGAAGAACGAATGAAGCAAAGAAAATTGTTTGCCCAATGGAACTTGAAGTACATAAGCTTGTGTGAATGATTGTATATTATACTGTGGTGTGTACAAGGATTTGCGTGCATGTGCCATATGCAAGCATGCACGATACAAGCGCAGGAGAGCAAATGACAAGTACAAATTGGATGACGAGATCAAGACAGGTATCCCATTCAAGGTTGTTTGGTAGCTTCCTTTAATTCCAAGGTTGAGGAATTTGTTTGCAAACCCTACAGAGGCAAAGAGGTTGAAGTGGCATCATGATGAGCAAACTGTGGGTAAATATATGAGGCACCCGAAAGATGGGGCTCAGTGGGAATTAATCGACACCAAATTTCAAGACTTTACCAAGGATCCTAGAAGTATAAGGCTCGGGGAGTGTACTGACGGGATGAATCCGTTTGGCGATATGAGCACCAATCACAGAACATGGCCGGTGGTTTTGTGCGTATATAACCTAGCTCCTTGGTTGTGTATGAAGAACAAATACATTACGATGTCAATGATTATCCAAGGCCCGAAGCAACCTAGAAATGACATCGACATTTACTTTCAGCTATTGGTAGAAGAACTGGTGACAGTGTGGATAGATGCGCCTGCTATAAAATGTTATGATGCTTACAAAAAGGAGATTTTTAATATACATGCAATGCTGGTGCACACCATTCAAGATATGCTGGCATTAGGCAACACATTAGGGCAGAAAATAAAGGGAGATGTAGGGTGTGTCACATGCATGGATAGGATAGCTAGCAGATTTCTTCCCAACTTGCACCCAAAGATGAAAGCTGAATTTGATGGTACGACAAAGTTTGATGTGGGCCCAAGACCCTATGATGGGGAGGTGGTCCACAACATGGCTAAACAAATTAATGTTGTGCTTGGCAAGAATCACACTTTGACGGTGAAACAAAAACCCAATGGTCAAGTGTTTAATAAGAAATCAGTGTTTAGGAAAATACCTTGCTGGGAGATTCTACCTGTACGTCACTGGCTCGATGTCATGCACGTAGAGAAGAATGTATGTGAAAGCATCCTTGGTACTCTGCTCAAGATTAAAGGTAAAACAAAGGATGGTGACGGTGCACGGCTCAATATGCTTGCTGATCAATCAAAACGAAAGAGTGAAGCAGAAGATGATGACAAATTCATCAAAGCTCGCCAGAATTATAATTTTAGTACGAAAGAAGCAAAACAGTTCTTCACCTATTTTTTGTTAGTTAAGACACCCTCTTCCTACTATGCAAACATTAGAACTCTCGTGGATGTGAGCTCAGGTAAAATGAAGTTGGGACACATGAAGTCACATGATTTCCACGTAATGTTGACAAAAATCCTCTCATTGGCCATCAGGAATCTGATGGACAAACATATAAGAAACACACTCATTGAGCTCTCTGATTTCTTTAACCAACTATGGAAGAAAGTTGTAGATCCTGAAGAGTTGGATCATATGCAAGATGATATTGCAAGAATATTGTCCAACCTAGAGATGTTTTTCCCACCGTCATTCTTTGATGTCATGGTCCATCTCATTGTGCACCTTGTCGACAAGATAAAGTATTGCGGTCATGTGTTTCTTCGCAACATGTATCCCTTCGAGCGGTTCATGGGAATACTGAAGCACTATTGTCGGAATCGAAACCATCCAGAGGCAAGCATCCTACAAGGTTATGCCGTGGAGGAGGTGGTTGAGTTTTGCACCAAATACACGAAACTAAGACCTATAGGTTTGCCCCTCTATCACCAAGAGGGAAGTCTGAAAGGTAAGCTGGTCCTTGCTGGCACGTAAATAGTTGCACCCGAAGAATTGGCAGAGAAAGCCAATTTAACGGTACTTCTTAACAGCCCAGTTCTGAGTGCTTATGTCAAAGAACACTTGGCGTAGATATGCCAAAGCTTCTTACCAATGGTGCCTTCATCGGATGTGGAGATGAAGGAGCACACTAAAAACTACGCCGAATGGCTGAAGAATCGTTTAGCACAAGGATCCATCGATGACATTCCTACGTGGTTGGCACAAAAGCCATCACCTACGGTGTTGACGTACCAAGCGTATGACATAAATGGATACACGTTCTACACTGAGGAATATGGTGAGAAGAACTCATATCAGAACAGCTCTGTTCGAATAGAATGCACGACTGTGGATGAAGCTGATAAAAGGGTATACTATGGAACCATCAAAGAGATTTGGGATCTTAACTATGTGAAAGTTAAGGTGGCATTATTCAGGTGCGCATGGATCCCTCTTGGTCATGTAAAGGTTGATGATTACATGAATACCTATGTTAACAGGACAATGATAGCATATCACGCGGACCCGTTCATTCTTGCCAACATTGCTACCCAAATTTTCTATGCGGAAGACCCCTTGCATAAGAACTACCATGTAGTGATGCGCGGGAAGAGGAGGGTACTGGGTGTCGAGGATGTTGCCGATGAGGACAAGTATCATGAATTTGCTAAGTTGCCAGCCAAGGGATCACGAACCCATGTAACAGAGAAGCGTAAAATCATCAGAAAACCCAAGTTCATTCGGGGTCAATGTAATGATCCCAGTTCCCCCATATACATGGGAATTAAGCCGTAAGACTAATCTTTATGCCTACCCTGCAACTTAATTCGTTCCATTAAGAATTGTCGCGTGTACTCAATTTGTGGGTTATGCCCGATTTTCTGTTGATGCCAGAACCGTTAATATGTTGACCTTGATATGATGTTAGCTCAAGCAATGAATATGAACTGTTTATTATTATTATTATTATTATTATTATTATTACTATTATTATTATTACTATTATTACTATTATTATATCATAGAGGTAGCACACTCAATTGATCTCACTCCAGTATGTGTGAAGAAAAGATATGCAATCTGGTTTGTGAATAGCACATGGTTCGTTCATGAAATGCGTGTGTCGACTAAACCCCGCGCGCGATCTAAGTCGTGCTTTCTGATTGGCCAGAACCCAAACCCCACGGATCATACGTCTGCACTATTGGATGCTCCCAGATCGAACAACAATCCTAATCCCTTTCGACAGCAAATGCAGTTCCGGTTTAATTTTGTTTTTATGCACAAAATGCACGATAAACTAAAAAAATGTCTTAAATATAGCTAACGATACCTGAAATGCGCCAGAAAATCAAACTTGTGGTATAATGGTGATTGCGTACTGTGGAAATTTTTATGAGGCCAAACGATGAAGTCACCGACCACTGGAGTTTGAATTGACACGTATCCATTTGGAAACCATGATCCTTCATGTGAGATTCTCCACAGGGTTGCGAGAGCACGCCACAGGCGCACATCGATTCTGATGATGTCGGACTCCATCTAAATTTCCTGTAATGAAAATACCAACTAGGCCTACGCCAGTGGCTGCACCTCACGGCTGAAATGTTTGAAACTTCTCCCCGCTTCTCGGACAAACGGATGAAAACTCGCAAAGGGACGCACAAATGATTTGTACACCTTCTTTGCTAAGGTTGGCCATAGTGGGGGTATCATAGCCGGTATCATGCACTCAGAAATATTAAGTAAGCTGACGTGGCAAAGAATTAAAGAAGATAGAGAGGGTTAGAGTAAACATATAAGTAGATATCGTATAATGTTAAATGCGATGCTAATTTGTGTCATGCATGGCAATAAATATGATCATCTATGATACTACTCTATTATACTATATATGCACTATAATTAAAGGTAGTATCATGCACTAGTATCATATGCATGGTAGTAGTATATGATACTCTCCACTATGAGTAGCCTAAGTATATCCTAACTAAAACACCCACATGTAGTTGTAGTAGGGTTTTAACTTTATATGCACTAAATCCAAGGTTAGTGCAAAAATGATTTAAACATAGCAGACGAGACCTGAAATGCGCGAGAAAATCAAACCAAAGGTATATCCATGATTGTTTACCATGATTTTTTTCGTGGTGGAACGATGTAGTCACTGACGATTTGGAGTCCGAAGTGTTGCATCTCCTTCTGGAAACTATATATGATCCTTCTTGTGAGATGCTCTGGTATGGAAGGTGCGAGCACCAAAACTTGTGCCAAACTTTTCCATTTTTTCCATGCAATCGTGAGAGCACGCCACAATGACACAATGATTTTCGTTATTTCTGGACTCTATATGCATTTCCTGTAATTAACAAACCAAAAATGCCTATGCCTGTGGCCGCACCCTACGACTGAACTGTTTGATTTTTTCCTGTTTCTTGGACAATCAATGAAAACTCACAAAGCGACACACAAATGATCTTGCTAACATCCATGTGTAGTTGCGATATCTCAAATGACTCAAATATAGCAAACGAGATCTCAAATGCACCAGAAAATCAAAGCATAGGGTACAATCATGATTTCTTACCGTGGAATAAAAATTGGAGGCGAAATGATGCACTACAAGAAAAATGCACTTCCGTGATGATACGTGTTTGTCGCAGTAGGTCACGTTTTCTGTCATGCATGTACATCCATGATGATTTTATGACAGAATCAAGATAGTCCTACCTGTGCTGTCGTAGAAGTGTTCCATGACATTAAAAAATTATCATCATAGAAGTGTCCGCTTCCATGACGATAAATCACGCGTCATAGAAGTGCTTTCGTCAAGGGTAGCCGACACATTTTATGACAGAATCAGGATAGTCCTACATGTGCTTTCGTAACGGGTCGTTGTTAAGCTATGGGGTTCCGGTGTGGATCCGATAACCCATTAACAGCGCAGACCAATGGCGATTTTCCACGTGTAAAATTATCATTCACCGGGAGATCCACGTGTCGGCCTGGCGTTCGGACAGTTGTCATCCAGCAAATGGACGGAACGCGCCAATGATACGTCAACACGTGTCTCGGCCCAATATTGGCGCATTTAGGGTAAAAGGTTGGGCCTATCAAAATAAGCGGGCCGGCCCATTAGCGGCCTAGTTGAGTCAGGCCCATTCACAAAGCATGGCTCATAAAGTTACACAGAATCAACCCATCAAAGGCCCATTCTAGATTTGACAATTTCCAGCCTATCGTCAGTTTCATCCCGTTAACAGCCCGCTACATCTTTAGGCCCAATTACGGCCCGAGCTTATTTCAGCCCATTAGCAGCCCATTGTTAGTTCTAGCCCGTTAACGGCCCAAAATGTCTTTCGGCCTTTTCTCGGCCCATTCTGCAGTCGGGCCAATTCTAGCCCGTTGTGACTTTAGGCCTGTCCTCGGCCCATTCGGTAAATGGGCCAATTCCTAGCCCATTTTGTCTTTCGGCCTGTCTTCGGCCCATTCGGTAAATGGGCCAATTCCTAGCCCATTTTGTCTTTCAGCCTGTTAATGGCCCTCACAACAGTTGGGCCTTTGACTTTGGCTCCATTAGGGGCCCACGTTGCGTAGGGAAAAATTTCAACCCGATGCGACTTTCGGCCTCTTAAAAGCCTATTTTAAAAATTGGGCCTCATCTGTCTCATAACACTTTCAGCCTCTTACTGGCCTGTAAAGTGAAAGGGCCGAGACAAAATTGACAATTATTTCGGCCTGCAAGAGGCCCGCGGGCCATTTCCATTTATACAGCCCTATCGAGCTTTTGTCCTGTTAACGGCCTGCTAAGAGCCACTGTTACGGTGGGCAAAATCATTTGGGATCCACTAAATATTATTTTGACCAGCCCAATAAGGGCCCACTTTGACTACACATGTTTGTTCATTTGTATGGCATCCAGGAAATGTTTGGGCTTGTTGGCCCCCGTTTCAACGATATAGCATATTCAAGAACTATCCTACTCTATACTATCGCTTCTAAAAAACATACACTATACAATAAAAAGACTAAGGCATAGAAACGTAGAATAATCCTACACTATACAATAAAGAAATTACAACCGAATATATCCACTGGGCATTATAGTTTGGCACCAGTGATAATAAAGCATACACAAACAGCAAATTACATACACTGGACAAATAAAGCTCATACATCATGGACACGCATCAACAGAACTTGCCATTTGAACTATAATCTCTTCAGAAAATAGGATTGGCCGGATTCAGATAGCATAAATTTTAGTCTGCAAAATCTCCAATTCCTTCATGGTTACCTCGGTGTCTCGTTTCATTTTTTGACTCATGCATCTAATACCTGCAAGTCCAGTCTCAACTTGTTGATTGTACGTTGAGAATCATGTACACGTTGTCTTGCCACCTCTAGTTGATGCTAGAGAACATTAGCACATTCCAATTCCAATCCATAATCATTTGGTAACGGCCATGCCGCGCTGCTCACAGATCTTTTTGTTGTTGTCACTTCATCCTGAAATCTTTCTGTAAGTACACATGACTAGGGCGAAAATATAGTTATATCAGTGAAGCGAGAAAGAAAGACTATTTTGTACATGGCAAAATAGGACTAACAATAATGTTACATGTCATGAAGCATAAGTAGGTGATATTTTAAAAATTACAAAAAAGGGTAGTCTGTGCAGCCCGCATACAGAAATCTCTCTTAGCTCACTATAGGAGCATGATGTTGGGGCTAAATCCAAAACGCAGACAAGTTAAAAATTTAGACAGCACATTGCGTATAAGTAAGCAAGCAGTTGGCCGTTCTGTAGCTCAACTAAATATTAGGGAGCATAATGAACAGCAAAGGGATTCATACAAACCTACTATAGGAAGCAAAACTATGCAATCATTAGCCTAGTATAAACTAGATTGTGAGCTTCATGCAGTAATAGTTGGTTAATAGACTTCAAAGCTTCAGGCACACTTCGCCAGAGTAATTAAATGGTAAGGCCTTTGATTATGTCAACTAATAGTTATACAAGTACCCAACATCAGGCATCATTGTTTGGGCATCTCATTAACTGATGACAAATAAAGCAATTGAAAAGAGCAAATTAACTATGCCTGAAACAAACAAGCAATTTAACTATTGAGTTGGATACAGTACAGTGACTTACCTTAACTTGTTGAACAGGCTCAGCACTGCTCTTCCTTATCTTGCCAGGCTCCTTCCTAACATCTTGTACTTGTAAATCCTCAATCTTATCTTCATTGCACCCCATTTGCAAGGTGACACAAACTAGTTACTCGTCTCCTTGGAAGATAAATATGCATTCTTTCCAGCCTGTGAACAACACAAAAGTATGAGATTATAACAAAACAACACCACATAATGAAACATGCCACATCTCTTGCACTTGCACACAATGAAATGAGCATTTACTATGTGTGCACTATGCAAAAACTAGGCATGCCTTCGAACTGGATCTCCAGGGGAGCTGACTTTTGTGTACAACCAAACCTTTATTTCACCTATGAGTTAGACAAGCCCCCACTACAACAGCCCTTAGTGTTTAAATCATTGACAAGCTTTATTAGAGTGTTGGGTCAGGAACCGCAAGTAATCAAAGCAAATAGCAAGGTTGTCAGAATCACGATTCTGTTATACGATTCAGGTGGTGGTGCTATATGATAATAACCAGCCACTTGGACCATCCAATTTCGATAAATTATTGTTCTTCATTTAAATTTGGGTCATGCATTCTTCGTTTAAATTAGGCAATGGGATCTCTATGGAAGACATTGACCAAAGTAGATTGTGCCAAGTAGATGGTATCTTTGTATTTGCATTTTCAACAAATAGTGATGGTCTGTTTTCCTATCAAATTAATCACTGCACTGGTTTCAATTTGTGATGTTTGCAACTCAAATTAATTT
>NC_041390.1:336234102-336246058 GCF_002162155.2 Triticum dicoccoides | reverse complement strand
AATATAATGCAATCTAGACTTTTCACTAATCATACCAAAGATAAGCTGAAAAGGAAGGCAATGAAAAGAACTGGTTGTCTTATTACCTAGAGCTTATATTCACATGTGCTTATTTTCTTAGGATAACTCGTAATAACTATCCCTAAGAAACTTGGCAAATAGAACTGACATACATATAACATGTCATGATGATTGCAATGGAGGAGTGACCTACCATAGCACACTGTATAGGCTCACCGCTGCCTCTCCTTTTTTTGCGATGTTCCATGAAATTGCCACATACATCTTGTACTTTTTCATTGCGTAACCCTATCTGCAGGTTGACACGGCTAATTTCAGACATCTCTACATGATAATACATTGCATGTCCCTTGTGCATATTTAAACCACCAATTAACGATTGTGTGCGTAGCATAAACTAGCCATGACTCTGTGTGTTGGACTAGCAGGCACTCTAAGGGAGCCTAATGTAGTGCACTGGAATTCCTACATGCCACCTTCGATTTTGTGTAATGTACTACCTCTGTTCCTAAATATATGTCTTTGTAGAGATTCCAGTATGGACCATATACAGATGTATATAGATGCATTTTCGAGTGTAGATTCATTCATTTTACTTTGTATGTAGCCTATAGTGGAATTTCTATAAAGACTTATATTTAGGAACGGAGGTAGTATCATGAATGATATCTACATATCTAATTTAGCAGCCAGTAGTAGAAATCATTGTCTATAGAAAGGGATTACTGGTCGAAAATCCTTGCAAAGCACGCTGGCTGGCACACAACAATACAAGAGAGAGGCACACTTACAAGATCATAGCAATGCCTCAGTCCAGGATCTTGGTTGGCCAAGTTGTTATATCCAGAAGAAACATCATCCTTGTAGTTTTTGCCAGCTGCATAACATGTAACGGTGACATGTTAGTATATTTGAAGTACATCGGGCAGGTGATGCTCGACGGGTTTAAAGGTAACAAGTACCTAGGCCGTGGCGAGTGCTTGGCATCTTGCCAGATGGTGGGAATCAAGTTAGAAACGTCAAGGGTGATGATGCTACCCTAGATGTCGGGGTCCGGTAAGTAGATCTAGAACTGTCGAGTAGGGTGTTTGTGGAGCGGCTCCGGTAGGGTGGACTACGGTGTGGGCGAAGCGGGTTTGAGGCCATGGACGAGGGCATCGGTGAAGCTGCTTCGATGGTTGGGTTCAGGATGGTGTCGACGATGCGGATCTGCGGCCATGGAAGGGGCGTCAGAAGTTGCTTCGGTAGGTTGGACGAAGGTGTGATGAAGTGGATCTGAGGCTGTGGACTTGTGAGTTGGCAAAGCGGCCCCAGTACGGTTGAGAATGGTATAGACTAAGCTACTCCGGTAGGGTTGACGATGGTGTCGGTGAAGCGGCTCTGGTAGGGTTGAGGAAGGTGTCGGCGAAGAGGATTAGAGGCCGTCAACGGGGGCGTCGGTGGGGCGGCTCCGGGGGGTTTGGACAAAGCGTCTCTGGTGGGGAGTATGAAGGAGCCGTTGTAGATGTCCAGCAGTTGATGAGAGTACAGGCGAAGCAGATCCGGCGCTATGGACAAGGCCGACACTGAATGCGCTATGGTAAAGTGGTGGATGAACAGTCTACTTGTTTCTAGGGGAGGTGAGAAAGGTAGATGCGGTCGTAGAAGCAGATCCGGCAAGGTGGATTCCGCTGGCAGTGAATGGGCTCTGGTACGTCGGTGGATGAGTAGTCTAGGGTTTCGAGAGCGGAGGGGTAGAAAAGCCGATGAAGTACGGACGGCGTGATGTAAGATGCTCTGGTGCTGTGGAGTTAGTCGTTTTGCGGGAGGGGGAGAGGAAATGGGGGTGCCGTGTGGTGGGGGACCGGAAGTTACCAAAGAAGCCTCGACCTATTATGTAGATGAGGGCGGCATTGTAATTATTGTTCTCCGTGCACCAAGGAAAAAGGGGAATTTCATGTGCTAAAGACTAAGTGGCGGAAATTTTACAAGGAGGCGGGAGATTTTGCCGCCCACGGGATCGTTCGTATCCAGTTTCATCTAATTTTGGATAGTGCTAGCGGGAATGTCATGCGAGACTGTGTACACGGGGCACACGTCAGCAGTTAATAACTGGTGTGAAGTCCACCCAAGAAAAAAAGACATTAACTCGGGATGATGCACCGATAAATTGGACGTTCACACAGGCACGGCCAATCATACGGGCCTAGAGGCGTGTTCACAAAAAAGGGATCAAATGCTCAGCCTATGTATTTCTCGTGTAAATAGATAATTTAGTGCCATTGGTTAGTACTTTAAACATAATTCATTGAGGTGTTATTGTAGAGGCGCAGAAAAAGAAATGGATATCTTAGTCCCACAAAAGAAATGGATATTGTAGACCGCTACTTAAAAGTGTTACCTCATATGATTACATAGCCTCCATTTCATAAGTTGCTTACCCATTGAATTAATATATGAATATTACATATATTACTTCATAATATAACCTTAAATCATCCAAGACAAATAAATTTGAATGCAAGACTAACAATGGTGCATGTACATGATAGCTAAATTGGTTGTTTGAAGAAACATCACTGTAACTTTGGTATGCATAATTGAAAAGGATTATTTAGAAAGAAAAAAATGTGATATGTGCGTATCCAATCTTTATAGTGTTGAATCGATATTGTATCTTTGGCCATGATACAAAGTAGATATTGATTTATGTTCAAGCGATGCGCATCCATGATCACTAGATAGTGACACATGAATGAATTGTGAAATATCTCTCACACGCATACATATCTCATTTCTCCGTGGGCATCAGAATCACACACGCTCTCTTCGTGCATTTCTCTCCCTCCATCAAAACTATAATTCGTCTTTCTACCCCGTCCTACAAGTCTCTCACACAGAAACACATACGCTCTCTCTGTCGAAGACGCCCACCCCTTTAATTCTGCCCACCCAACACTGCCACTAATGTCTCAAAGTATAATTATGTCTCTCACACATATGCCTAACGTTAACTCGAGTTCCGAAACCATATGAATACATACAATGGGATTCTAGCAGAGCACATTTAGTTTTGAGATTTCTCTCTCTCTCTCTCACACACACACACATGCGCGCGTAGACATTGTTTCTCGCTTCATTTCTCCGGCACTTGCATGCACATCGTTTGTTTATCTCTGTGATGCTTTAAGTATGCCTCGCACACATGCTATCTACCTATCCCTTAATATAGATATGTGTCACACAAACTCCTTCCCCCTATATCTAAGTGTCACTTCACCACCCCCCCCACACACACTTCCCGACACCAAAGGAGTAGGGTGACACCTCGATCTTGATACTAATCTATCTACCGGCTTCTCTCTCAAACACGCACACACACTACCCGACACCGAAGGAGTAGGGTGGCACCTCGATCTTGATAGAAATCTATCTACTGCTTCTCTCTCAAACACACAAGTATACACACACTCGCTAGTTGTGCCTCTGTGCATGCCGCACACACTCTCGATATGTCTTTCTCTCCCCTCCCCCCTCCCCACCCCCCCAACAATGACCGCAGAAGGGTGACAACTCGATCTAATCTTAATCTATCAATTGGTTTCTCTCTCAAACATTGGATCTCTATGCCTCACTTAGACACACTCGATACGTCTTTCTCTCCGTAGCCCCCTCGATATGTAGACTTCTCACGCGCGCACAGCCATAGTGATGATGACGCTGAACCCAGTGTGCCTTGTTTTTACCGACCTCATGTGATAGTTTTCACCCTGTTTTCTGTTAATTAACATGGCAACCTTTTCTTTGTTACTACTAGTGAATCTGAAATCATTCGGGGCAGACATAAAATATATCACTTCAACCTAATTATCGGAGTAACTATTTTAAAAGAAACTAGCTAGATGCACGTGCGTTGCACGGAACATCAAGATGCATTTGTATGAGTATTTTATCTTGTGATATAAAAGGATAAACGAGGGAAGGCCTTATTTGCAAACGTGGAGAGGGGTGTGGGTATCTTTTTGCAAAATTGCCATAGTTTCCTTCCTATCCGTTAAATATAAATCTGACGGCCTATATTGCAGGATGGCACGCACACAATCATCACCAACTTTGTTTTCTACTCCCTTTGTTCCTAAATATGTTTCTTTTTAGGGATTTCAACAATTGACTACATACAGAGCAAAATTAGTGAATCTACACTCTAAAATACGTCTACATACACTTCTGTATGTGGTAGTCCATTTGAAATCTAAAAAGACAAATATTTAGGAACGGAGGGAGTATAAGAGTAGACATGGAGATATATCTCCAGCATGGTCCACAACAAAAATGTGTTGGACTGGTTAGCGCCGGATGCTTGCAACGCGATGATCTGAGTTCGAATTCTGTCTTTAACTTTAGATTTTTATATCGTATATTATTTAATATATACTTCTTTCACTACTGTATTGATAGTGGAACCCACGGAGTACTTAGAATACATGATTAAGGATGTACTTGTTTCTTTTTAACTTTCTATACGAAGCTGTAGCCACCCTGCAAGTCATATGTACACTGTACATGCAATTAACTTTTTATCGAGGGAAAATCATACACACAATTAGCTCAAATGGATTGGATGTGATTCTATTATTTCTAGTATAAGAGCATTTCCAATGGAAGCCGGCAAATTTCCTCCTGCTTCCTTCCGCGGAGGAAAACATCAAACGCCAGCGGCATACATTTCCACAACTCTAACCAACTAGAGGAAATTCATGCAAACACTGACTGATTTCATATAAGCATGAAAGATTTCGTATAAAAAGCCGAATGTTCATATAAACATGATGGATTTCATTACATTTACATGAACTAAGCGGTGCTAATCTGGCTCTCATGGTATAAATAATAGAGTATATAATCGAAATGGCCGCCCGCGGATCCCTTTGTCTTCTTCATGTCCGGTAGACACTTGCGGGGTCGACGAAGATCCTCGGAAGATACGAAGCAGCAAAGAAACCACCTGAGTACGCAGTTGTTAGCTCGGCGGTAGCCTTAATGGGACCCAAGTGGCGGCGTCCTCTCGTGTTCTACTTCTCCTCGATGATGGCGGCGGACACGGAGAAGCTGGCCACCGACTCATCACTCTCCACGCACCCGGCCTTTGTCTCTACATGCCTGGCTCTGCTGCAGGCACGGGAGGCATGGCCACACAGACACTGGTGGCACGGTACGATGCGGCAACGACGACGCCCGTGCTACCGTGCTCGCCGCCGTGCTGGCATGGAGCAACTCGCCACTCCTCATCGAGCTGAACTGGAGCGGCGAGTTGCTGAACCACGCGCCAGCTTGGGGCGGCAACTGCCTCCATTGGGCCAAGCGAGGTTGGTGAAGCACCAAACGGCCTCGCCTGTATCCGGAGGGCTCGGCGGGCCACTAGCCAGGTAGTATCCTGGAGAACAGCTCCTCGAAAGCTATTGGAAGATTGGAGAAAATGGTGAAGGAGGTGATGGGGGTACGGCAGAGGGGTGCGATTCTTGCCTGTTGTCTGTCTGGCCTCATTTAAATAGAGGGCAAACGGTAGGAGCTTGGCTGGCATCTAGCCTCGTTTAAACTGAGGGCGGACGGGAGGAGCTCGGCTGGCGTTGCATTTAATTCTGGCCCGCTCATGAACTGACGTGTGGCCGGAGTAGGTTTCTCGGTTTGCATGCGGGTTTAATGGAGGCATTTGATGGAGGCGAGGAGGCGTGTTCAGCCGGGCGTGCAGTGGCCGGTGCAGTACTATTCGATTTGATAGTGGGCGGCGTAGTTCTCGATACAACTTTAATGTAGACGGGGGAGAGGGTAGAGGTTCCTGAAATGTTGAACGGCCAAGGATGCATCCTCCTTCAATTAGCATCGTGAATGCATGAGGGAAGTAATCTGAGGAGGAACAAGAAAGGTGGCACCACGATGTGAATGCAACACAATTTGCACTCATATAAAGGCGCCCCTCCGTTCCAATGCATCTACCACATCGTACGCACCTAAGCATTTGCCTAAGAACCTACACTAAGCGCTAAAGTGCTCACTCTAGACCCATCGCAGCGATGCGCACGAGCGGCCAACGGTTGTGCCAGATGGTCCACGACGCCGGCCTGTGGCATGGCGCCGAGGATTGTCTCCAGATGGTGTTGGTGACCGGCTGGTGGATGGCCATCATCGACGCCAGCTACGACTCTCAGTTGGACCGGATGATCATTACCAACACCAACAGGTTCACCGTCGTCAAGAAGCTCATGGACGACATTGCCGTACTCCTCCAGCCCGCGCACCCGGGCTCCTCATTGCCTACCACTCTAATCGGCCTTCATGGCTGGAACCTCTTTCAAGCACTGCTAGCCCTGTGACTGCCCGCCGACGCCATGAAGAATGTCCACCTGGAGTTCGCGCTCGCTGCGAGGCGCCTCGCCCTGCAAGAATTCGTCGACCTACACATCCACGTCTAAGAGAAAATCATTTACATAGGTATCTACGAGGCCAGTGAGAAAGCTATGACGTTGGCCTTCTTCAACCGGCTGGAAGCCTTGTATGCCTTTGCTGAGAAGCACCTTGACCTCACCACAAAAGCCGCCGCTCCTTAGCCGCCGGTCAGTGGCCCGACGCACTGAGTTGAGGAGGAGGAGGTCGTACGTTGATGGATGCATCTTTCTTGTTGACTCCTGTAACCACAACTGCGATCGCATCATCGTGGCCTCAATTCTTATTGTGCTATTGCATTCTCGTTCCAGTCAATACAAACATCTGTGATCCCTTTGCTTAATTATATGCGTCACTGTAACTAGTACTCCATCCGTCAATTTATAAGTTGTTCTTACCTTTTCCATCAACTTCGTGCAATGCACGGGCATCTTTCTAGAAACACTAGAACATGTCGGACCGCATATGACCAAAACGATGATGCACCAACCTAGCTACTACCCTGCTTATCTGGTGGAAAAAGCCCCGCCCTAGTGTTTCCAATCGTTATTTCTATCTATCGATCGTGCCAAGGAGCAAAACGAAATGTTATAATCTATACATGTTTCTCTACTCCTACTCCTATAAAAGACTCAGTTGGTGACGATGGTGTGTCTGCCATCCGTCGTTTCAGACCATTAGATCTGCATCTAACGGCCGTGACGTAAGTTGTGGCATTTTTGCGACAATAGCCCACTTCTCTGCTCCAATTTGCAGAAAACCCCTTATTATCTTGAAAGCAACCACATCCCTCCCTCACCTCATTAAAGCAGCCTGAGAAATATATTTTTAGTGAAAAATAATATATTTTTCATGGTATATATGTATATCAAAACAAGAGTGTTTTCTTTCAAGTTTGTGAACAAGTACTACTATTCTACTACTTTGGATCCATCGCAATGCACAGGCACATTGCTAGTAAAACTAAAAGGCATGTCGCGTTCGCTTCACACGCCCACACACTCGGGAATCGGGCGTACTCCACGGCCCGTCCGGCACGCCACATAGCTAGTGAAGGCGTGTTGCCTACCATTTTCACTTTCATGTGGGACCGTAGTTGAGCAAACTGACTACTGGCAAACCGCACCCCGCCCACCATGTTGGAAAACAGAAACAAGGAGGGGAAGATCTAGCTATAACATGGAACCCAAGAAATTTGGTGTCAGATGGGGTTCGTTGATAGAGTAGGAGCATTCCGTACTACTACTCGTACTAGTACAAAGTTTGTACTCCAACTAGTACTACCACTATACAACTAGGTACATGCACGACATAGCATCGTAGGAAAAAAAATGGGAAGATCTTGTTTTGGGTGATTATCTTTTTTCAGTCAATGTAGTATGAATAATATGATGTGGGGGGCACCCATGAAGCTTATGTGGCTAAGTTGTATGGCTAGGAAAGGCTAGAGAAAAATAAATAGATAATGTGTTTAGAGTGCACTCCACTAAATAGATATACTTTGGATCCATTGCAACGCACATGATGGCACATTGGTAGTAGTTAGAAACAAATTCTGGGTTTGGCATGATTTTGTACTGCGGGAGCACCATAAGGCCTGCCGCAGGAGTTACATTTTGCTCTTGGGGCCCACGGCACCGAGATTCAGTGGCTTAGTGCACCGGCCTATGAGTCAATGACATGTGGACGTTAAATGCGGCTGGCCCACATGTCATTCTCATGGTGGTGGCGTGGTTCGCGACTCACTCGTTCGAGATGAACCGACTGGTGGTGGCGTGGGCATGGCGAGGGTGCCACAGCTGGGCATCGGGGCGTTACGAGGCATAGATGGCCACACAGGCGGGTACTACCTGTAGTACAGAAGTACTCCAGCTGAGGATTGATGCCCGCGACGAAATGTGTCACATCGTTGGATGAAAATTAGATGGTGTGGGAGTATGGATCGGAGCACAGGAGTGGAGCAGGCAAACCGCGTACAATCGGGTGTGGTTGTGGTAGAAACTTGATGGTCACCACAGTTCAGCTAGCTCACATGTCATGCACACAAAGGCATAGGAGCGGTGGGGCCAAGAGGGATGAGGCGCACGTCGAGGGACGTCGTGCCGTGGGTTGGAGCAGCATCATGGGAATCGCGGATGGTAGTGGTAGAAACGTGATGGTCGCCGTGGTTCGACTTCCATGGACAAGCTATCATGTCTGCTGACACATGCATTGCATACCGCTCACTACAAGGAGTAGTTGTAACGCCCTCGATGCGGCTATATCTCCTACGTGTCGAAGCACGACTTAGAGGCATAACCGCATTGAAAGCAATGTCGCAAGTAAGGTAATCTTCACAACAACCCATGTAAATAGATAAAAGGGGAAAGGATACATAGTTGGCTTACACTCGCCACGTCACACAAATACATGAATAACATTACAATCATCCAATACACTCATGGTCCGACTACGGTACCAAAATAAAGATCACCCCCACATGCGACAAAGTCCCCGATCGCCCCAACTGGGCACCACTACTGATCATCTGGGAAAGACACATAGTAACGACGAGAGTCTTCATCGAACTCCCACTTGAGCTCAAGCGCATCGTCTGGAACGGTATCATCGGTCCCTGCATCTGGTTTTAGAAGTAATCTATGAGTCACGGGGACTCAGCAATCTCGCACCCTCGTGATCAAGACTATTTAAGCTTATAGGTAAGACAAGGTATGAGGTGGAGCTACAGGAAGCGACTAGCATATATGGTGGCTAACCTATTCCCAAAAGAGAGCGAGAAGAGAAGGCAAAGCACGGACGAAGAAACTATGATCAAGAAGTGATCCTAGAACAACCTACGTCAAACATTACTCCAACACCGTGTTCAGTTCTCGGACTCCACTGAGAAGAGACCATCACGGTTACACACGCGGTTGATTCATTTTAATTAAGTTAAGTTTCATGTTATCTACAACCGGACATTAACAAATTCCCATCTGCCCATAACCGCGGGCACGGCTTTCGAAAGTTCAAATCCCTGCAGGGGAGTCCCCACTTGGCCCATCACAAGCTCTCAGGGTCAACGAAGGATATTCCTTCTCTTGAGACATTCCGATCAGACTCGGCATCTCGGTTACAATGCATCCTCGACAATGGTAAAACTACACCAGCAACACCACCCAGATGTGCCGACAAATACCGATAGGAGCTGCACATATCTTGTTCTCAGGGCACACCGGATGAGCAAGACGTCGGGTAGGCCAGCCCAGAGTTGCCCCTGATAGCCCCGAACATCGCTCAGTTGGACCAACACTTAGAGAAGCACTGGTCCGGGGGGTTAAAATAAAGATGACCCTTGAGTCTGTGAAACCCAAGGGAAAAGTCTAGGTGGCAAATGGTAAAACCAAAGTTGGGCATTGCTGGAAGAGTTTTATTCAAGGCGAACTGTCAAGGGGTTCCCATTATAACCCAACCGCGTAAGGAACGCAAAATCCGGGAACATAACACCGATATGACGGAAACTAGGGCGGCAAGAGTGGAACAAAACACTAGGCATAAGGCCGAGCCTTCCACCCTTTACCAAGTATATAGGTGCATTAAGATAACAAGATAATATAGTGATATCCCAACAATAAACAATGTTCCAACAAGGAACGGTCTCCAATCTTCACCTGCAACTAGCAACGCTATAAGAGGGGCTGAGCAAAGCGGTAACATAGCCAATCAACGGTTTGCTAGGACATGGTGGGTTAGAGGTTTGACATGGCAATATGGGAGGCATGATAAGCAAGTGGTAGGTATCGTAGCATAGGCATAGCAAAAGAGCGAGCATCTAGCAAGTAAAGATAGAAGTGATTTCGAGGGTATGATCATCTTGCCTGTAAAGTTGTCAGAGTTGACTTGATCCTTGAAAGCGAACTCAACGGGCTCCTCGTTCACGAACTCGTCTCCCGGCTCTACCCAAACAAGAACAACAAGCACACGGAACACAATCAACCACGTGCAATGCTCAAACAACATGATGCAAACATGGTATGATATGCGGGATGTGGTATGTGATGCATATGCAAGATTTGACAAGGAATGATTGAACCTGGCCTCAACTTGTAAATCCAAGAGTGCCACTATAAAGGTGAGGTGATTTCGGTTGAAATCGATATAAAGATCACCAGAATCGGATGCACGGTTTGGAAATGGCAAGCAAAACAAATATGGCACCGGTCTGCGATAATCAGCAAGTGACCAACTAAATGCATCAAGATAAATATGCTAAAGCACTCAAACATGACAACAAAATACATGGAAGGGATCCACTCATGGAGCTTGAAAAAATATGAACACTGAGCTACGGCTAATTCATCCATTAACAGGTTCAAACAAGCATGGCAAAAGTGCAAATGATAACAGGTTTCAGACTTAGTGAAATTAACACAAGTCTGGAACTTATCATCAGGAAGCACACTTTGGAGCATGAAAACTATATACTACAGGAACTTAACATGGCAAAGCAAGGCATAGCATGAAGCTACTCAAAGCACTTAACAAAAGTCCCTTAGTGACCTTGAGCCAAAAGGGATCAGAAAATACAATTGCAAGCATGTGAACATGGAAAAACATAAACATATTCAGAGAATGGCATGACAAACTAAGCATACACCCATCAAGAATACATAGTATAGAAGCTAGACATGGCAAGAACAACAACATAGCAAGCACGAATCAATAGCAACATCCTCGGCAAAATCTCTAAACATGTCAACAATCTGCCAGGATTCACTTTATAGCAAAAGTAGAGCTCGATTGACTCAAGCTAGGTTCTCCATAAATGCAAAAAAAGACATGGATGGATAGAGCCCCATAATGTTAACAAAACATCCTTACTGATCATCCTCAAAAGAGGCACAGATCACTAGGAAACAACATGAACATATGGCATAACGACAAAAACAGAACAAGGACTTAGTGAAATTCCAAGTCCCTAAAATCAGCATTACCGATTACGGTACTTTGCAAGCTTCTTCTAGTCACCACAAATGTCACAAAAATACATGGCAAGAACCTCTGTACAAATGGCATGGCATATAACAAAACACATGTAGAGCTCAGGATCATAGCATGCACACATTAAATATGGCAAAAATGACAAATAGCTATCTGGTGAAACAGATCTGCCAAATTCACCACATAGCCATCTTCCAACAGCATTTCGGGCATCAAGATGAGCTCAAATGAAAATGATGCAATGAGATGAAATGATGTACTCGTCGAGGCGAACATTTTGATATGCTACACGCACAAATCGGATCTATGATGAGAGAGTTACGACATGATGAAAATTGCCAAAAAAATTAGGGTTAGAGGGGAAGAAGTCTGCCGAGAGGTTTGACCAGATCTGGATCCGGCACGGAAACCAAGGTTCGTCGCTGGCGAGCACAATAGCAGCTCGTGAAATTGAGGTTGCCGGAGTGAGCTGTGGTGGCCGGACTTGGCGGCGCTCGCTGGCGCGTGGGAAGCGGAGGCTGGACGGCGAGGTGGC
>NC_041390.1:336212514-336233394 GCF_002162155.2 Triticum dicoccoides | reverse complement strand
CGGCGGGGTCGGTGAGCGGGTCGGGCGGCGGAGACGAGGTGGCGGGCGGCGACGCGTGCGGGCCTCGGGGGCTCTCCCCGGGCCGAGCGGGCCGGAGCGGGAGTGGGTGGTGGCGCGCCACGTGGCGAGCAGCGGTTGGCGGCGGTGAACTATCCGGCGGCCGGCGGACGTGTCCGACCGCGTGGAGGAGCGGGACTAGGGTTTAGGGGTAGATGGGATCCGGAATTTTTGAGGGAGAGACCTTTTTATAGGTAGGAGGAGCTAGGAGGCTCCAAATTGAGCACGGTTTGCGGCCACGCGATCGTGATCGAACGCTCTAGATGATGGATGGGTTTTTGGTGGGTTTTGGGTCAAATTGGAAGGGTGTTGGGCTGCAACACAAATGAGGCCTTCTTGGTCCCTCGGTTAACCGTTGGAGTATCAAACGAAGTCCAAATGGTACGAAACATGACAGGCGGTCTACCGGTAGTAAACCAAGGCCGCATGGCATGTCTCGGTCCAATCCAGAAATGTTTAACCCCACACACGAAAAGAGGTAGAAAGGGGCACCGGAGGAGATAGGAGCGCCGGAATGCAAAACGAACAATGGGGAAAATGCTCGAATGCATGAGACGAACACGTATGCAAATGCAATGCACATGATGACATGATATGAGATGCATGACATAGACAACAACACACGGAGACAAAAACCCGACACCGATGAAATAAAATAACTTAGCACCGGAAAGGCAAGAGTTGGAGTACAGATAAGGTAAATTACGTCCGGGGTGTTACAGTAGTAGTAGAGAAAACTTGTTCCAAAGATACCATTTTTCCGATAAAATTCTCGAGATATCATTAGTTTTTACACATGGGATTACTCCTGCAAGGGTCAATCACAACTGGTGTTTTGTACAAAAAATGCATCTTGATGCTCCTTGCAATGCATGGGCATCTTGCTAGTTATAGAAGAAGCCCACACGGACATCTTGCCGCAGGGTGTGCCAGCGACCCAAACTCATTTTTTTCCAGACACTTAGGTGCACAGGATGTCGTGCCACGCTACAAAATGTAAAAAAACAGCTCCATTTTTTTTAAAACATGTTATCTTCAAACCAGCCACACCCGTCCCTCACCTCATCAAAACAGCCCGAGGAATATATTTTGAGTGAAGCATGATTTACTTTTACTGATATATGCATATCAAAACTAGAGTGTTTATATTTCTAGCCCGTGAACAAGTATTATTCTACTACTTTGGATCCATTGCAATGCACGGGCCGGCACATTGGTAGTAGTAGTCTCTATCTCTATCTTATAAAAATTGAGTTGTTGATGATGGTGTGCCTGCCATCCTGCAATATAGGTTGTCTGATTTATATCCGAAGGATAGGAAGGAAACTATGGCAATTTTGCAAAAAGATACCAACACCCCTCTCCACATTTGGAAATAAGGCCTTCCCTCGTTCGTCCTTTTCTCCCACAAGATAAACTACTCATACAAATGCATCTTCATGTTCCGTGGAACGAACGGGCATCTTGCTAGTCTACCACTCTTATAGAAAACAGAGTTGGTGATGATGGTGTGCCTGCCATGCTGCAATATAGGCCGTTCGATTTATATCTGATGGATAGGAAGAAAACTATGGCAATTTTGCAAAAAGATACCCACACCCCTCTCCACATTTGAAAATAAGGCCTTCCATCATTCATCCTTTTCTCTCACAAGATAAACTACTCATATAAATGCATCTTAATGTTACATGCAATGCACGAGGATGTTTCCATGGGGGTATCTCCAGTGTGGCATGGTCGTAGTTGCAAGTTGACGCCCCTTGAGATGCCGACGTTGAGGGGCACTCGGATTTTGTCCGATGAGGAGGTAAGTGATGAGTTTGATCACATAGTAAATGCATTCTAAAGACTACTTCCATGTCCATTTCATAATTCTCCCGCTGCCCACCGTTTCAGAGGTTAGGCTAGGTGCAGTGGAGATTGGCTTGCATATGTACGGGAGGGTACCAACATCAATTTGCACAACATTTAGAACGGTGACACCGTTCCCGTAGAACCTTTGTCCAACATTGGGATCAGCCATGCAATGGGCCTTCGCCTGAATTGGTACGATGGAACCACGGTGAGATTGAAGAAGATAGCAATCATGGAAGCTTCGATAAGGTTGTCCGCCAATCAAAATTACACTCTCATCATGGTGTTCGACATCGCGATTGCTTTCACGAACCATGCACATGGCGGTCAAAGGTGGACCATGTTGTCTGCGACCGATTTGTTGTTGTACGAGTATGAAGACGCTGTGCTCCTATCTAAATGCATCTTCGTGCTGACAAACCAGGGGACTTGTTTCGTATGGGACACATCCTACGGTATACTCCCTCTCTTCCAATTTATTTGTTTTGAATTTTTTTTGTTTTATAAGTTTCAAATTCAAATTTAGAGCTCCCCATCACATGTTGAGATTACAATGTCCATTAAATCATTGCGTGCATGTACTAGGAAGAAACAAATCTCGAGTTTGGCATGAGTTTGTGCAGTGGTAGCACCATAAGGCCTGGCACAGGAGTTACATTTGCCTCTCCGAGCCCTCGGGACTAAGCTTCAGCGCCTTACTACAGCTACCTTTGAGTCAATAACATGTGGACCCGATAGGTGGCTGGTCCACATGTAATGCTCCCAAAGGCAGAGGGGCAGTGGGGCCGAGAGGGGTGAGACGCAGGTCGGGGGACGTGTGGTGTCATTCGTTCGAGCGGCATCATGGGAATCAGGTGTGGCTATGGTAGAAACTTGATGCTCGCCGCATTTCAGGTGGCCCACATGTCATGCACACAAAGGCAGTGGATGAAACGTGATGGTCACCGTAGTTGAACTTCCATGGATAAGCTGTCATGTCTACGGATAAATGCATTGCACACCGATCACTGTAAGGAGTAGTAGAGAAAGCTAGGCGGATAAATAGTTCCTTATAGTAAAGAGGACCCATGCTACTACTTGTTCCAAATACATGCACACCATCGAAATAGTCCATCTATATCAATATACACAAAGAGGAAATATTTTGTTTTAAAAGAGAGGAAATAGTTCATCCATCCATAATGCCCTGTTGGTGGTGCAGCTTCTTCTTCTACTACTACTTCTTCTTATTCTTGTTCTCATTTTCTGTGGGAGTTGGCTTCATAACAAGCTCTCTGGACCTTGCAGCTATCTCGAAACTCACACGGGCATCGAGGGCGGCATATTTTATCTTCTTGTACGTCAAGGGATAATTCTCCCATCCAGACGACCTTAATGCCAACTTCTCGTCACCCTTTTGAAGATTTGTTCCGAGCACAAAATTTTCTATGTCGAATAGGGATGGTGTCGGTTTATTGCAATCTTCTACAGGAATTTTTTATTTTGGTTTATACGTCAGTGATGCTTTTCAAATCAAGGTTGTACAGCTCCAACTTCTATTTGTCCCCTGCGATGGCTGCCCCACAGAAGTATATGTCCTCCCAAGAAAAGAAATCGTAGAGCTCACCTGGTATGGAGGGTGTGTGTATGATGTGGTACACCAAAACATCATCTTCGAGGCACGGCTGAAGGACGGCAGCGCGTTGGATCTTCCCAGTGGCACGCTCTATGTACTCTACGTCGAGATCGATGACCTTCATCTCCACCTTTTGGAGGGAGTTGGATACATTGTTGATCCACTTCTGAACAACCCTTGGCTGTGATGACCTATAAGTATAGGGGATCTATTGTATTCCTTTCGATAAGTAAGAGTGTCGAACCCAACGAGGAGCAGAAGGAAATGATAAGAGGTTTTCAGCAAGGTATTCTCTGCAAGCACTGAAATTATCGGTAACAGATAGTTTTGTGATAAGGTAATTGGTAACAAGTAACAAGTAACAAGTGTAAATAAAGTGCAGGAAGATGGCCCAATCCTTTTTGTAGCAAAGGACAAGCCTGCACAATTTCTTATATAGAGAAAAGCGCTCCCGGGGACACATGGGAATTATCGTCAAGCTAGTTTTCATCACGACCATATGATTCGCGTTCGGTACTTTGATAATTTGATATGTGGATGAACCGGTGCTTGGGTACTGTCCTTACTTGGACAAGCAACCCACTTATGATTAACCCCCATTGCAAGCATCCGCAACTACAACAGAAGTATTAAGGTAAACCTAACCATAACATGAAACATATGGATCAAAATCAGCCCCTTACGAAGCAACGCATAAACTAGGGTTTAAGCTTCTGTCACTCTAGCAACCCATCATCTATTTATTACTTCCCAATGCCTCCCTCTAGGCCCAAACAAGGGTGAAGTGTCATGTAGTCGATGTTCACATGACACCACTAGAGGGATGACAACATACATCTCATCAAAATATCGAACGAATACCAAATTCACATGACTACTAATAGCAAGACTTCTCCCATGTCCTCAGGAGCAAACGTAACTACTCACAAAGCATATTCATGTTCATAATCAGAGGGGTATTAATATGCATAATGGATCTGAACATATGATCTTCCACCAAGTAAACCAACTAGAATCAACTACAAGGAGTAATCAACACAACTAGCAACCCATAGGTACCAATCTGAGGTTTGGATACAAAGATTGGATACAAGAGATGAACTAGGTTTGAGATGAGATGGTGCTAGTGAATATGTTGATGGATATTGACTCCCTCCCTATGAGAGGATCGTTGGTGATGATGATGGTCATGATTCCCCCTCCCAGAGAGAAGTTTCCCCAGCAGAACAGCTCTGTCGAAGCCCTAGATTGGTTCCACCAAGGTTCCGCCTCGTGGCGGCGGAGTCTCATCCCGAAAGCTTGATTATGATTTTTTTCCTCGACAAAAGACTCCATATAGCCATAGATGGGCATCTGAGGGCCACAAGTGGGCCCATGAGGTAGGGGGCGCGCCCTACCCCCCAGGGGGGTAGGGTGCGCCCCCACCCTCGTGGCTGGTGGGTGGCCCCCTCTGGTACTTCTTCTGCTCAGTATTTTTTATATATTCTGGAAATAACTTCCGTGAAGTTTTAGGACTTTTGGAGTTGTGCAGAATAGGTCTCTAATATTTGCTCCTTTTCCAGCCCAGAATTCTAGCTGTCGGAATTCTCCCTCTTTATGTAAACCTTGTAAATTAAGAGAGAATGGGCATAAGTATTGTGACATAATGTGTAATAACAACCCATAATGCAATAAATAATGATATAAAAGCATAATGCAAAATGGACGTATCAACTCCCCCAAGCTTAGACCTCGCTTGTCCTCAAGCAAAACCCGAAATCAAAAAATATGTCCACATGTTTAGAGATAGAGGTATCGATAAAAATAAAATACGGACATGAGGGCATCATAATCATTCTTAGAACAATATATATATACATATATATATATATATATATATATATATATATATATATTGTCATATGATCTCTTATGGTAAAGTAGCAATTCAATCACAATTTCAAGTATGAATCATAAACTTCATTGAGAACCAACAAACTATAATCTCAATCATTCAGGCAATTGCAATATATCATAAAATAGGAGATAGTCAATATAAGAGCTTTTCAACAAGTCCACATACTCAACCATCTTTTAGACTTTCACAATTGCTAACACTCACGCAATATTTATGGGTATGAAGTTTTAATCGGACACAGAGAAAGATAGGGGCTTATAGTTTTGCCTCCCAATGTTTTACCTCAAGGGTAATGTCAACAATAACAATTCATGAGGACTCACATCCAATTAGTTATATATATCAGGATCTTTCCAACACATTGTGCTTGCCAAAGGATAAAATGTAGAAGGAAAGGTGAAGATCACCATGACTCTTATATAAGGTAGAAGATAAAAGCAAAAGATAGGCCCTTCACAGAGGGAAGCAGAGGTTGTCATGCGCTTTTATGGTTGGGTGCACAAAATCTTAATGCAAAAGAACGTCACCTTATATTGCCACTTGTGATATGGACCTTTATTATGCAGTCCTTCGCTTTTATTTCTTCCATATCACAAGATCATATAAAGCTTATTTTCTCCACATTAATAAGTCATACATATTTAAAGAGCAATTTTTATTGCTTGCACCAATGACAACTTACTTGAAGGATCTTACTCAATCCATAGGTAGATATGGTGGACTCTCATAGCAAAACTGGGTTCTAGGGATATTTGGAAGCACAAGTAGTATCTCTACTTGGTGCAAAGAACTTGGCTAGCATGATAGGGAAAGGCAAGCTCAACATGTTGGATGATCCATGACAATATAATTTATCTCCGATGAAAGAAAACATAACCCATTACGTTGTCTTCCTTGTCCAACGTCAACTCTTAGCATGTCATACTTTAATGAGTGCTCACAATCATAAAAGATTTCCAAGATAGTATATCTATATGTGAACCTCTCTTTCTTTGTTACTTCCTATTAATTGCAACAGTGACCAAAACTATGTTTGTCAACTCTCAACAACTTTTATTCATCATACTCTTTATATGTGAGCTCATTACTCTCCATAAGATCCATATGATCTCCTTGTTTCTTTTTTTATTTATTCTCTTTTATTTTATTCCCTCAAGATCATAGCAAAATAATAAAGCCCTTGACTCAACACTAATCTTTATTATATATAGCTCACGGACTCAATTACATAGAAGGATCATAAAGCAAAACTCACAGCTAGATCATACTAAAACTTTATTCTACTAGATCAAGACATTATCAAAAGGATCGAACTAAGAAAAACGGTAAAGATAAAAGTGATGGTGTTACGATACCGGGGCACTCCCCCAAGCTTGGCAGTTGCCAAAGGGAGTGCCCATACCAGATACTCAGTTTTTCTTTGTTGGTGAAGAAGGTGGAGTTGTTGATGATGTAGGCTTGTCGTCCCTCTTCCAAGGTATAGGCTCACCATCGTAGAAGGATGATTGAGTCTCCTGAATCCTCAAATCTACAGCCAAACTCATCCTCTTGAATATATATTCATACTCATAGTTTTGATTTTGCAGGTCATAGATCTGGGCTTGGAGGTGCTCGATTTTCTCATGAAGCTTGAAGATGGCCTCCCCGATGTCCTTGACGTCCAGCTTGTGGTTGTTGGTGAACTCCGTGAACATAATGTGATTGGAGTCGAGTCCACGCTCCACCATCTCTTGACACTTGAGAACTTTTTGCTCCAATGCCTCGAGCCTTGCCTCCGTGCTTCCGGTCTTCCTTGGTCCCTCAACATCGTGGATGTGCAACAACCCCTCACACATCACAATGGTTTGAGGGTGTTGCAGCACCTCCGCGAGGTAGGGGTTGATGACCTTAACAAAGAACTTGTCATTGGGGGCACTTGAAGACGACATGATGACTTGGATCTGTCAGAAAAATAGCTCGAAACAAAGACAAGAGATATGTGCGTGATACGGTGGTCAAAACATTCAGGAGATTATATAATGAATTTTTACCGACCAAAACAAGTATCATGCAAGAAAACGGAGTCCGGAGAGCGCACGAGGTGCCCACGAGGCAGGGGGCATGCCCAGGGGGTAGGGCGCGCCCTCCACCCTCGTGGAAGCCCTGTGTCCTTTCCAGTCTGCTTTTATTTTCCTATTTTCTTAAATATTCCAAAACGGAGAAAAATTGCCATTAGAACTGTTTTGGAGTCGGTTTACTTACCGTACCACGTACCTATTCCTTTTCGGAGTCTTTGTGGCACCCCGGCCCAGAGCGACCGGTTTACCCTGCATTGCCAACCCATAGACCATGTCTTCTGGCAACACACAACATCTTGGTACAGAAAACAACTGCTTTATTGATGCTAGCGGGTCGGAGTTTATATTACAACATATGTCGAGGCCGAGCAGCACACACGGTGCGGCTGAACAATATGTACATTATTTAGTGAACATAATGGGGCCTCGATCATATCAACTATGCGGCAGCGGAACAACGTCGTAGCGGTAACTCCATAGCACAGGGACACCGATGTGGACACGATCTAGACTCGAGCAGCGCTCCTTTCGAACGTGACTTTCCTGAAATCTGGCATGACACGCCAGGTCAGTACATTGAATGTACTTGCAAGCTCACAACAGGCATAATCATAATGACAAACAATATCATGATATTTAACCAATTAATAATGAAATAATGTTCCAACATGATGTGCTCATGCTCTTGGGATAAACGTCCCTCGGGACCAACTTACCAACCGTGATCGTTCTCGGATCACAAAACAAACCACCATCGTGGTCTTAACCAGAGTAACTTGTGATCCTTACGGCGATCACCACCACACCACCATCGTGGTCTTAACCAGAGTAACTCGTGATCCTTTCGTTGGTCACCACCACACCACCATCATGGTCTTAACCAAAATAACTCGTGATCCTTTCGGCGATCACCACCACGACCCATATTGGGTCTCGAACAGCTCGATGGCCTTCCCGCCATCATCATAAGTGCAATGATCATAACTTAGTGTGCATGTTTATTAAATGTTGACTCATGGTGGGACCTACTAGGAGTTGTCCGTGACCATGGACTCGGCTATCGATAAATTATACACTCTGCAGAGGTAGCACACTGTACCCACACCACGGAACCCATGGCCTCGCACTCCCATTCGGGTGGACCAGTGGCATTCCGACAAAACCCTTCCATTCCCATGACACTCTCCCGGCCACTCCGACCCAATCCCCAATGGGCTAGTCCTGGGTGGCCCCGTGTCTTCCAAAGACACACCGACCACCGTCGTGGCCAAAACAATCCACTCAGGGACCCGGTACCAAAATCTCAACAACGGGCACACAAGGTTATGCATGCTTACCGGGCCAGGGTAAGCACGCCCATAACCTTCCCTAGTTGGAGGCACTGACCAGAGATATGTCAATGGACTGAATCAAGGCCTTCCCACAAAGGCAAATGTGGTTGCGCTGGGAAAATCTCGATTCAGCGGCACCATGACCCAGTCAACGATATATTCAAGTTGAATTATATTCATGTTCAACTTAAAATGAAAATGACAGGTGCCATAGCATGCCATGAAATGCAATAATACACATGCATCATATAATACGAAAATGACTGATGTCAACCATATTCACACTAAGCATAAGCATCAACAACTTATCTCACTTTCCTGGTCTCACTTTAACAATATATTTTTCAGTAAGTAACATTATTTTCTCATGCAAGAAAATAACTTCGATGTCGGTGTACTAGAATAGGGGTACCCTAGTACCCCGAACTTGTGCATGGGCAGTTGCAGCACCCCGCGGCAAAGGCTTGCCGGGCGAACGCCAAGATCCCCCAAGGTTCCCTTGGAGCCATCCAAGAACAAAGTATTTAAGCTAAGGAGACAAGACCCCGGCAAGAGGAGCTTGCCGGGAAGGCCAACCAAGGCGCTCCAAGGAACTTGCCGCGACGCGCCACGCGCTCCGGCAAGGCAGCAAGGCCCCGGCAAGAGGAGCTTGCCGGGAAGACTAAACAAGGTACACCGAGGCCCGGTGAGAGACGAGCTTCTGGGCCCAGCGAAGATAACGATAGCGGCAAGGTGCTTGCCGCAGCAGGCGGCCACTCTGCGTCCACGCTCCAGCGCATCCACCAACGTGTCGCTCTGGGGGCCTCTCCAGGCGCGCGTGGCGGGAGGCTGTGCAGCCAGCGGTGCGCAGTGGCATGCGAAGCTGACAAGATCACCATCGTGGCGAACGGTGGCGCCCCTAACGGTCCTTTTCTACACTGTTCGGGCGACTCAGACGGGCATTTAATGCCCTTGTCCCCTGCCGTCAGGGTTAGGTAGGGTGCGCTGTACAAGCAACTGTATCAACTACCTCGCTTTTTACGTTTTTACCCTCCTCTGCGTTGCCACCTGTCGGTGACCCCTTTAGCGTATAAAAGGAGGCCCATGCGCAATGTAGAAGGGATTGGAGTTTCGGCTCGGAGGATCGGACAGTTTGCTTCGATTCATTCTTAGCCCAGAAGACATCACACTCTCTCGCTCGAGAGCAAGAACACTAGATAATACAACCAGACAAGCAGCAGTAGGAGTGTTATCTCTCCGGAGAGCTCCGAAGCTGGGTAAACTGCTCGTGTGCCTCGCCTCAATCTGCTCTTCGTGTGATCTCCGCCCCCCGCCAAACCGAAAGGGGCCCGGTCCGCCGGCCCCATAGGTGTTCGTGGATCAGTTCTCCCCGACATCTTTGGCGCATCAGGTAGGGGGCGTCGAGATTGCGTGAACCTGATCCGGCGTTCACACGAGCTAGATCCTTATTTCCTTCATCAACATGCCACCGAAGAAGAAGACTTCGGTGGTGGCCACTCCATCCACGTCACTTCCGCCACCGTTGGAGCAAACGAGTGGTGGGATGGACGCCGGCGGAAGAAAGGACGTCGACGAGGAAGCCCATGATGCCGCCAGGTCCAAGAACAAGGCTGCACAAACCTCGGCGAATGTACATGTTCCACGCCACTCTCAGGAGGCACAAGATCAACAGCGTCATGGCACTAGTAGTGCCATACGCATGATAGCCCAAGACCAAGCTGGTGGATCTCGGGGCGCTCAAGACCAGCATGCACGCCAGCGTGCTGGCACGAGCGGGGCACGGTCGCCTGGACGGGATACTGCTCCTTCTAACATAGTTAGAAGTTCGAGCACGTCCCGCTCCTCGCGCCGTCCACCACTGCCACCCACCACTCCAGCAGAAGCTTTGGTGCGAGCTCAACTTCTCCTAGATTACCCTCCGACGTCGGACAAGATCGACGAATGGAGAGCCACCATTCAGAGTCTCATCGGCTACGCCAATGGCGACACTCCACGGCGGCCGAGCGCGTCGCCGCCGCGGCAGGACCGCCGGGCGCGCGCCGGTGGCGACGAAACGGGCGGAGGTGCAACTACCATGCAATCACCGCCCCGAAGGCCAAGATCGCCAGCTCGCCGGATCCACCTCGACAGCGACTCCACTGCATCGTCGGATCCACGAGCTCGTCGCGATCAGCGCCAAGTTCTTCATGATCGACAACAAGAAGACGCTCGAACCCGCATCGAGTGCCGAAGAGAAGCGCGACGTCAATCCGACAAGCGCGCTGGGCCCTCTGTTGACATGCATGCGCCAGGGGAACCAGGCGATCTGCCGTACGCGGTAGGTTGTCCTGCGTTCACTCGTGAGCTGCGGCAAGTCCAGTGGCCCAGTACAAAGAACTTCAAGCCAGACGTACCGGAGAAGTACGACGGCAAGACGCATCCGTCAGAGTTCCTCAACATTTACACCATTGCGGTGCAAGCGGACGGGGGACGAGATGATAAGATCCTTGCCAACTACTTACCGCTGGTGCTCAAGCCCAACGTCAGATCCTGGCTCATGCACTTGCCGGACAACTCCATATCCTCTTGGGCTGATCTGTGCCATCAGTTTGTCGGCGCCTTTACCGGCGGACACAAGCCTCATGGCCAGGAGAGTGATCTTCACCTGCTCGCCCAGAAGGAAGGAGAGCCCCTGCGCAAGTACATTCAGAGATTCAGTAGTGTGCAGCACAACATCCCAGACGTCCACCCTGCCGCGGTGATCAGCGCGTTCCATCAGAACGTGCGGAACCGCAGGATGCGGGAGGAAATGGCGATGTGCAAGATCAGGGACGTCAGTGAGTTATATGCACTGGCCGACAAGTGCACGCGTGCTGAGGAAGGGAGGAGACTCCCCGGAGAAAATATAGGAGCAGGGGGATCTGACAGTGAAGATGCTGCCCCGACAAGGAAAAACCGGCGGCGGAACAACAGAAGGAGGAAAGGCAAAGAAGTGCTAGTTGTTGAGCAGTCCGGCAACGGTGGCGGCGCCAAGGAAGCCAAAGCTGGTAACTCCGGCAAGGAGGTTGCCGTGGAGGTGGCGGTCGCCGACAAGCAGGATGGCACCAACAAGCAGTATTGCAAGATTCACCGCACCAAGGGCCATGATCTTCAGAACTGTAAGAGAGTCGAGCAGCTTGTTGAGCAACAGAAAGCTGAATACGAGCAGCGCGACAAGGAGAAGGCCCAGGAAGGAGCTGGTGGGTCCAGCAAGAAACGTCCCGGCCGAGGAGGACGCCACGGCAAGGCCAAGCAGCGGCAAGGAGACAGACCTCCTCGCGTCCGCGACAAGGATGAAGATGACGGCGACGATGAAGATATGGATGATGAGGAGACTGATGAGCAGGAGTTCCAGAAAGCCACAGAGGTCATGTGCGTTGACGGTGGTGCTTCTCTGCATGCCTCGCACCGCCAGCTCAAGCAGTGGGTGCGGGAAGTTAATGCAGCAGAACCACCCATCGAGTCACGCAAGCCTCTGAAATGGTCCGGCACGCCTATCATCTTTGATATTGATGACCACCTGGATCGCATAACTTCGGTCGGGTGCTTGCCGATGTTAGTTTCACCAACAATCCGCAACCTCAAGGTCACTAAGATGCTAGTTGACGGCGGGGCCGGCTTGAATCTGATCTCCTCCGTGGTGCTCCAGAAGCTCCAGATCCCTGACAGCGAGCTCGAAGAGACCGACACATTTCAAGGAATCAACCCGGGAAGGAGCAAGCCAAAGGGAAAGATCACGTTGCCGGTAACATTTGGCAGTGAGCTAAACTTCAGGACTGAGAGGGTCACGTTTGACGTTGCCGACTTTCCATTACCTTACAATGGAATCCTTGGCCGTCTAGCACTCGCCAAGTTCATGGCAGCCTCTCACTATGCGTACAACGTACTGAAAATGCCAGGCCCAATAAGTGTCATCTCTGTCCCTGGCGACAAGAAGGATGCTCTTATCTGTGCCGACAAGATCTACCGGGAAGCAGCAGCTGCAGCAGAACGGAGGACACTTGCCGCTGAAGCTCCTGGGGGGAAGAAGAAGACCAAGTCCGGCAAGAGCTCTGATGCCTACTCCGGCAAGCGCACCTCTTCGGAGTGCTGCGCTACCGTCGAGGACGCACCATCGAGCTCCACCAGCAAGTGTAAAAAAGCAATGGCTGCTCCACCTGAGACCAAGAAGGTGTCCGCCAAGGAGGATGGCACTGGTGGTACCTTCACCATCAGTGCCACTCTTGACCCCAAATAGGAAAGCGCGCTCGTTGCTTTCCTACGGGCGAATGTCGACGTGTTTGCGTGGCAACCATCTGATATCCCCGGTGTTCCTAGGAAAGTAATTGAGCACCACCTTGCTGTCTGTCCTCATGCGCGGCCCATCAAGCAGAGAGTCAGGAAGCAGGCAGTGGAGCGCCAAGAATTCATCGCAGAAGAAATCAAGAAGTTGGAAGCAGCAGGCCTTGTCAGAGGAGTACTCCATCCCGCGTGGTTGGCCAATCCTGTTGTTGTGCGCAAGGCTAACGGGAAATAGAGACTTTGTATTGACTTCACTGATGTTAATAAAGCTTGTCCCAAAGACCCATTTCCCTTGCCGCGTATTGACCAGATTGTTGACTCCACAGCCGGATGTGATTTGCTTTCATTTCTTGATGCATACTCAGGATACCATCAGATCTTCATGGCAGAAGAAGATGAAGAGAAAACCACATTTATCACCCCGTGTGGCACGTACTGCTTCGTACGGATGCCTTTCGGTTTGAAGAATGCTGGTTCAACATTCGCAAGGGTAGTCCACCATGCTTTTGAGCCACAAATACACAGAAATGTGGAAGCTTACATGGATGACATAGTGGTCAAGAGCAAGAACAAGGCGACCCTGATTCAAGATTTAGACGAAACATTTGCAAACCTGCGCAAAATCAACCTCAAGCTTAACCCCGAGAAGTGCGTGTTTGGAGTCCCTTCCGGCAAGCTTCTCGGGTTCTTCGTGTCTCAGCGGGGAATTGAAGCCAATCCCGACAAGATCAAAGCCATCAAGCAGATCGAAGCACCAAAGCGCGTCAAGGATGTACGAAGGCTTGCCGGTTGCGTAGCTGCTCTCAGCAGGTTTATCTCTAGATCTGCTGAGCGCACCCTGCCATTTTTATTTTTTTTAAAAAGGCAGGTCCAATGAAATGAACTCCGGAAGCGGAGGCTGCGCTGCAGGACTTGAAGAGATACCTGTCCTCCACTCCAACGCTTGTCGCACCTAAGCCGCAAGAGAAGTTGCTGCTGTATATAGCGGCAACCAATCAAGTGGTTAGTGCTGCGTTAGTGGCGGAGAGGGAGGCAGATGATGAGCCAGCAACCACGGCAGATCCATCCAGCGACAAGCAGGGGGCTTCGTCGACAAGCTCTGGTCTCGACAAACATGGGTTTGAGCAGGAACATGATGAGATGCCAAGGAGAATGGTGCAGCGCCCAGTTTACTTTGTTAGTTCTCTTCTGCAGGGGGCTAGATCAAGGTACTCTGGTGTGCATAAGTTGCTTTTCGGCCTCCTCATGGCCTCGAGAAAGCTGCGCCATTACTTCCAAACACATGAGATCACAGTCGTCACTCGCTTTCCGCTGAAGAGGATACTGCAAAATCCAGAAGCAACAGGCAGGATTGTCGAGTGGGCGCTGGAACTGTCAAGCTTTGGCCTCAAGTTTGAGAGCACCTCAACTATCCAAAGCAGAGCATTGGCAGAGTATGAAGGATTGCTTGCCGGTCTCAGAATCGCAGCAGACCTTGGGATCAAGAAGCTCATTGTCAGGGGTGACTCACAGCTTGTCGTCCGACAAGTGAACAAGAACTACCAGAGTCCGTTGATGGAAGCGTATGTTGATGAAGTGAGGAATCTAGAAGAGCACTTTGACGGCCTACAAATGGAGCATATCCCAAGAACTCAGAATGATATTGCTGACGGCCTGTCAAAGTGCGGCGCACTAAAGTTACCTGTGGAACCAGGGATCTTTGTGCTTAAGTTGACTCAACCATCCGTAACACCATCAACTGGACAAAGCAAGAAGAGGAAGTTGGTTTCCGGCGACTACTTTCCAGCAGAGCTCCCCGAAGCCGCCGCCAAGAAAGTCCCCAAGATCAACACCAAGAAGGCTGAGGGGCAGTCTGCTCCGGCAAGCCTAATGGATTGTTCCGTTGAAGCAGATGCTCCCGACAAGTTTTGCTCCGGCAAGCTTGCCGGGGAACATCAAGCTCCGGCAGGGCCGCAAGTCCTTGCCGTAGAAGCAGATGTTCCCGCAGCAGCAGATGTGCCTTTAGTCCTTGTTGTCGAGCCACAAGCTCCAGCATGGGCACAGCAGATTTTCCACTTCCTTCAGACAGGAGAACTTCCCGAAGAACAAGAAGAAGCGGAAAGAGTAGCCCGGCAGTCAAGTATGTACCAGTGTGTCGATAGCATACTGTACAGAAGAAGACTCAACGGTGTGAAATTGAAGTGTATTCGCCGGGAAGATGGACAAAAGCTGTTGGCGGAGATACATGGAGGCATATGTGGACACCACATTGGCGCAAGAGCACTTCCGGCAAAGCTTTCCGGCAAGGTTTCTTTTGGCCGACAGCCCTCCAGGATGCAACTGCACAAGTAACCAAGTGTGAAGCGTGCCAGTTCCACTCCAAACAGATAGACCAGCCAGCTCAAGCTCTCTAGACGATCCCTTTATCCTGGCCATTTTCGGTCTGGGGGCTCGATATCCTCGGCCCCTTCCCCCGAGCTGTCGGGGGCTTTGAGTACTTGTACGTCGCAATCAACAAGTTCACAAAGTGACCGGAAGTGCAGCCAGTGAGGAAGGTGACAGCACAGTCAGCAGTCAAGTTCTTCAGGTCGATTGTTTGCCGTTTCGAGATCCCCAACAGGATCATCACCGACAACGACACGCAATTCACGAGCCGCACCTTCATGCAGTACGTCCAAGACCTTGGCGCCAAGGTCTGCTTCGCTTCTGTTGCTCATCCGAGAAGCAATGGTCAAGCAGAGAGGGCAAATGCTGAAGTGCTGCGCGGGCTCAAGACCAGAACTTTCGACAGGCTGCATAGGTGCGGAAGGAACTGGATCGAGGAGCTGCCGGTGGTTCTTTGGTCGATCAGAACGACGCCAAATCGAGCCACTGGCCAGACACCTTTTGCTCTAGTCTATGGAGCAGAGGCTGTTCTCCCCACGGAAATCGTATACGGATCACCTCGAGTGCTAGCTTATGATGAGCTTGAGCAAGAACAGTTGCGGCAAGACGACGCGCTGCTCCTTGAGGAAGATCGTCTTCAGGCTGCTGTACGAGCTGCTCGATACCAGCAAGCTTTGCGCCGCTATCATAGCCGCAAATTTAAAGCCAGAAGCTTCGAGGAAGGCGACCTTGTTCTTCGGCGCGTTCAGTCCGCCAAGAATTCCAACAAGTTGACACCAAAGTGGGAAGGCCCTTATCGGGTGAGACGAGTCACAAGGCCTGGCGCTGTCCGCCTTGAGACCGAAGATGGCATTCCAGTGAGCAACTCCTGGAACATAGAACATCTTCGTAAGTTTTTCCCATAAGGCGCTGTTGCCGGAACCCGTTCCGGCAACCACCTTTTGTACAAGTCTTGCCGCTGTTGCATGTAATCCTTTGTACAAAGCCGGGCGCAAAACCCATGCATAAGTAAAACCCATGTGCTCCGCACAGCTTGTCCATTTCATGTGTTAGTTCCTTTCTTGCATGCGATTATCTGACACATTGTGCAACACCTACATCCAGTAAGTAGTAACGAGCCGAAGAGCTCCATATTATTATTTTCTCTTCTTTTTTTTAAAGGAAAAGAAGGTTCTCTCGCACACAAGTTTGCCGGGGGGAAGGAGAAGATTGTGGTATGGGCCAGGCGTCGTTCAAGCAAAGACTTGCCTTACCGGGAAGCAAATGACAGAAAAGCTAAGTTGCCAAAGTTTGAGCGATCACTTTTTTAAATTTTTGAGTTATCTTCCTCGAACGACCCTGCTTTGTATGGAAAACCTGTGCGCGGAGGAACCAACTCGTGGCTAGTTGCGCCCTTACTTTGTTTCGAGTCTGCTCAACAGCTTAAGCGTGCTGCATCTAGTCGCGACAAGGTTTCTTGTCGGAAGCGGCGCCGCCAGCAGGCTGCTGAAGTTCCGCACTCAGCGCTCGCGGCTCGGGCGCCTGCGCCGACAAGTTCCCTAGAAGCGTAGGGTAATAATATACAAAGGAAGGAATCTAGTAGAGGAAATAACGTTGCAATTGATAGACAGAAATAAAGTTATATTACAAGATAACTTGTCGCAGCTCTAACAGACTGTTTTTATAACATGATTAGCAGCGACAAGGGAAAAGAAGAAATGGGCGGCCTAATCTACGCCTCCGCCCTCGACTCTCTTGATCTCGCTCACCTTGTCCACAATGGGTGCGACAAGGGCCTTGAGTGCATCCAGATCGGCGTCAGGCGACAAGGACCTGAGGACGTTGGTGAAGCTGAGGCCTGGATTGCGGAAGGCTACCTTCATCAGCACCTTCTAGAGAACCCCGGCGCAGATTTTGCGTGACTCGTCGGCCAGCTGCTTCGGGATCCTCTCCCGGAGCCGCTGGAGTGCCGTCGCCACGCCCTTGAAGAACAGGCTGAGCTTGGCACTGGGTTGAAGGCTCTCGTCGGAAGGATACCCAAAATCCTCCATCCCCAGCTGCGCCAGCTCCTCGTTGATGACTGCGGCAGTGTTCACCAGACCCTCAGTCCAGTGCTCCACTGTGTCTCTGAACGAGTTCTGGGTAACTGCAATGCTCTCCAGCAGCGCCGCGTCAGCCTTGACCTTCTCCGCCAAGGTCTTCTCCCGCTCCTTGGCGGCCTCCAGCGTCTGCGTCAGCGTGGCCAGCTTCAGCTCCAGGTCTGCTTTGGAATCCTTGGCGGCGCTGAGCTCCTTGCCCCTCTCAGCGAGAAGACCTTGCAGCTCACCGTGGGCGGCAGCATCCTTCTCGCGCTCACGCTTGAGCGCGGCAACCTCCTCGCCGCTCTTCCCAATGTCGGTCTCTAGCTGCGCCACCTTCTCCTCTAGCTCTTTCGTGGCGGCCTCTGCAGTTGCCGCGGCGTCCTTTGCCTCCTTGAGCGCCCCGCCAAGTGCTCGCTCGCGCTCGGCGAGCTCTTCCTCGTAGCTGTCGAGGTTGGCCTTCCGCTGCACTAGTTCACCTTCCCGCGCGGACTGCTTCTCAGCAGCAAGTCTTTGTTCCTCCTCAGCCTCGGCCTTCTCGAGAAGAAAGGCCGTGCGCTCCTCGTCGACTCGCTCCCGCTCCTGCGCCAGGGACCGGAGAGCTTCTTGATTTTGGACCCGGAGCTCCTCCGCGCGCTTTTCCATGTCAACTCCCGCCTTCGCGACAAGCGCTTCCCGGGAAGCCAGCTTGGCTTGCCGGGTGCGATAGAGTGACAGCAGCTTCCGCAACAGCTGCTCCTCCTCAGGCTCGCCGCTGCTGCTACCAGGCGCGTCGACCAAATGACAGCCCAGCAGAGGCGAGCACCTCCCCGTAAAAAGTCTCCCCCTCGACCGGCGCCCTGGAGCTCGACGCCCAGGGCAGCTTGATGAAGATATTGTCACCGGCCTACAAGTAGGCGCCTGGCTGGGGCTCCTCGGAGCCCGGCTCCGCAGAAGCGGCAGAGGGTTCGGCGGTCGGCGCAGCGCCCGGCGCTCCTGCGGCCTCAGGGTCGTCAGTGCAATCGCCCGACCCCTCGCCAGCCTCCGCAGCAGCAGCCCCGGCGGCCTCCTCGCCGACGGTCTCATCAGCACCGGCACCTTCCTCGCCGACGCCCTCTGTCTCCATTGGCTCAGCCCTAGATGGGTCTGAAGAACGAAGAAGGGAGGAAAATCAATCAAAAATCCAAGAAAGAAAAAAAACAGAAGAAGCAGAACCCAAGGGAAAGTTTCTGGGCAAGTGGATTACCTGCGCCCAGATCTTCAGTTGCGGCCTCGGTCGCCGCAGGATCAGCAGTGCCGTCCCTTGCCGGAGAGTCCCCCCTTGCGGGAGAGCGCTCCCTTGCCGGGGACTCCTCCCTTGGCGGCGCAGTCGAAGCAGGTGGCACTTTTGGACCGGCCTCCGGGCGCTCCTGATGAGGCTGCTCTGCTCCTGCACAAGTCAACAAGCAAGATATCAACAAAGGAAAAAGCACTCAAACGCGCCCGGCAGCAAAAGGCTAAACTATAAACTTACGCTGGGGGCTGCGCTGGGGGCTTCTCTGAGGGGTGATTGCCGGGTCCGTCAAAGTGGTCTCGGACCCACCTCCTGCTGACACGATGGGGTCATCCTCGATGACGATCACCGCGGCCTTGGCCCTCTTCGCCGCTCTCTGGACCAGTGTTCTGAAAAGAAAGGAGTCCAGATTGGAGCAAGTCAGATACAAAATATAAACAGCAAGATTGAAGGATTATAAGAGCACCAAAGAAACTCACTCTTCTTCCTCCTTGTCGGAGTTGAGCGCAGAGAGATCGAAGTCCGGCCCTCCTCCGGTGCGGCGAGGTGGAGGAGTAGGATCCCTTGCCCGCTTGGCGGGGGCAGTGGCAGTGGCCCGGGAAGATCCCGCTCCAGTTGCCGCTGTTGCGTGAGGCGCTCCTGCGGCAACATTGCTTGCCGCGGTAGAGCGCGTCGCGCGGCTCGGTGGCTGTGGAGCCGGCTGCCGCCCCGATGCGTCCCCGGCCCTGCGAAGGCGCCTCCTTGGCGGGGCCGGGGGCTCCGCCTGCGGCAAGCTCTCTGAAGGCTCAGCCTCCTCCTCGCCGGCCTCGCTCGATTCGGCTTCGGAACCGGCAGGCTCCTCCTCGCCCATGAACTCTGCGCGTTCGGCAAGGTTTGCCGCCTCTGCAGCCTCCGCCTCCTCCACAGTAAACCCAAACACACCCGCAGCAGCTGCGGCCGCAGCCTCTTCCGCCCTAGTAGCGATGAGCTACAGCTCCTCGTCGGTGGTGTCACGGGTGAGGCACTTCTGCTCGTCGGCGCGGACCGGCACTTCCTCCAAGGTGTCGAAGAACGCTCGCACAACGTCATCCGCAGGCTCTTGGCAAGTTGGGACGATGCCGTGTGAATCGCACAACGGCATGATGGCGCGGATCCGGTCAAGCGAAGAGTTATTGCACAAAGGAACTACGCCCGTCGGCAGTGTGAATGGGTGCTGGGGGTCACGTTTGAATAATTCCAAGAGCATTGCATCCAACTCCAAGACGGTGAAGTTGTAGTTGAGGACCGGCCGCAGCCTCATGATGTCCGCCGAATTCTTGAATTCCCAGGCGGGCCTCCCCCTCTCCTGCAGGGGGGCAATGCGGCGGCGAAGGAAATCTGCCCCGACAGCACCTACGGTGAGCCCGGCAAGCCTGAGGCGAAGAATCCTAGTGATGGCGATCTTCAGCCTCTCGTCTTCCGGGGCCACGTTGCTCCAGTCATTGCCGCGCACTATTGGAGTTTGGCACACGGCGGTGAAGGGCTGCGGATCCTCCTCGACGATCCAACACCACTCCGCTCTCCACTCGTCCCACTTGCTGCGGAGCTCACCCTCCAAGTACGCATCCTTCTTGCCGACTCTCGAGATCCAAGCAATCGCTCCGGCAAGCGGCTCTCCTCTCTCTACCCGAGGCATGAAGTAATGGCGGAAAAGGGCTACGCTAGGGTGGACTCCGACAAAGTTTTCGCACAAGTGTGCGAAAACTGCCATGGTCAGGACAACATTGGGGGTGAAGTCAAGGAGGCGGAAGCCATATGTGTTCATAATGTCACAAAAGAACTCCGAGAAGGGCGGGCAGAGCCTGCAATAGAAGAATAGCGGGAAGAACGGGTACCCATTTGGAGCCGACTCCGAGGCAGCGGCCGGGAGTACCCTCGTGCGCGGATGCGCACGCGCCTCCGTCGCCCAAAAGAGGTAGAAGTACTCCCTCAGCTCCTGCACGCTGAGCTGGGGGTGAAGATCGTCTGCTCCTTCCGCAGCGCCGCGAGCCGCTGCGCCTCGGGCGACTTCACGCCCTTTCCCTTTTCGGCTTTCGGGGCCATGGCGGAGGTGGTGGAGAAAGTCGACGGCGTGATGAT
>NC_041390.1:336161568-336212160 GCF_002162155.2 Triticum dicoccoides | reverse complement strand
AACGCTGCTCTCTCGGCTTCGAGAAGAAGGGGGGAGCGGCGGAGTTTGTGAAGAAAGAGTAGCAGCAACCAGCAAGGGGGAACGAACTGCCCCTGTTTCCTCTGCTTATAAAGAGGGACGGGGCGGACGTTTCGGCCTTGCAAATAAACAACCACCCACGATCTCTCCCACGATGCCGCATTCAACGCGTGCCGTTATGGGAGAGTGCGGTGGATACGGAACAAGATTTGGCGTGGCCCAGCCCGCGTGTGCCCGTGCCCTGTCTTGGGCCTGGCCCAACAGCGCTCGGCACCGTGTCTGGCCTAGGCCCGGGGGCTCTTGTCGGTGTACTAGAATAGGGGTACCCTAGTACCCCGAACTTGTGCACGGGCAGTTGCAGCACCCCGCGGCAAAGGCTTGCCGGGCGAACGCCAAGATCCCCCAAAGTTCCCTTGGAGCCATCCAAGAACAAAGTATTTAAGCTAAGGAGACAAGACCCCGGCAAGAGGAGCTTGCTGGGAAGGCCAACCAAGGCGCTCCAAGGAACTTGCCGCAACGCGCCACGCGCTCCGGCAAGGCAGCAAGGCCCCGGCAAGAGGAGCTTGCCGGGAAGACTAAACAAGGTACACCGAGGCCCGGTGAGCGACGAGCTTCTGGGCCCAGCGAAGATAACGACAGCGGCAAGGTGCTTGCCGCGGCAGGCGGCCACTCTGCGTCCACGCTCCAGCGCATCCACCAACGTGTCGCTCTGGGGGCCTCTCCGGGCGCGCGTGGCGGGAGGCTGTGCAGCCAGCGGTGCGCAGTGGCATGCGAAGCTGACAAGATCACCATCGTGGCGAACGGTGGCGCCCCTAACGGTCCTTTTCTACACTGTTCGGGCGACTCAGACGGGCATTTAATGCCCTTGTCCCCTGCCGTCAGGGTTAGGTAGGGTGCACTGTACAAGCAACTGTATCAACTACCTCGCTTTTTATGTTTTTACCCTCCTCTGCATTGCCACCTGTCGGTGACCCCTTTAGCGTATAAAAGGAGGCCCATGCGCAACGTAGAAGGGATTGGAGTTTCGGCTCGGAGGATCGGACAGTTTGCTTCGATTCATTCATAGCCCAGAAGACATCACACTCTCTCGCTCGAGAGCAAGAACACTAGATAATACAACCAGACAAGCAGGAGTAGGAGTGTTATCTCTCCGGAGAGCTCCGAAGCTGGGTAAACTGCTCGTGTGCCTCGCCTCGATCTGCTCTTCGTGCGATCTCCGCCCCCCGCCGAACCGAAAGGGGCCCGGTCCGCCGGCCCCATAGGTGTTCGTGGATCAGTTCTCCCCGACATTCGATTAATTCCTCATAAGCATAGCAAAGATTCTACCATCATCACCTCAAGCAAATCCTAATTTCTTTACCAATCATGTTAGGTTCAAACATTCTACAAATTAAGTAAAATGGCTACACCAACACTAAACAAGATATATTCTAGCAAATTTAACTATTTATTTATGCAAGAAAATAACTTTAAGCAATTATTCATACACATAACAACTCATTTTATCATTACCATAATTAGATCTTAGCGTCTTTACCAACTAAACTAGTTTCAAGGTTTTGTAAATCAAGCATAATACCAGCACACACTTTAACAACATATAAATAACATAATAGTTATTTAAAATGCATGGATTAATCATTCAATTCAAGAAAGAAATTCATCGATATTTAAATGGCACCATGAAAATTTTGTTGTGGCTTGACTTAGTGCAGATGAGGTTCACAAGCCTTCTGGTGATCCTCAAGACAAGCCTCACCCTCTGAAAATAATTTTAAACACAAGAAGAAAATATCAAGAACTCTTCCAAAAATCACCAGAAATTCTAGACATCTCAGAAAAATCTCATTTTTGGTGAGCTGCTAGATTTCCTTGCAAAGAACATAATGCAAAAATAATCAATTCATTTCGACTTATGGTTGAAAAGTTATGGCTGTTTCAAGCTCCCTGGAATTGAATGAAATTAGAATTTAAATAAACAGACTAGGGGGTGACGTCGAAGGCGTAAAGCCTCAGGGCGCCACCACTCGTACCGCTTCGCGCGCGTACATAGTGGCTGACTACCAGGCCCCGCTAGTGAGGTGAGAAGGAAACAGGGGAAGGTCGCAGATTCGCTGGAGCTCTCGCCGGCGACGAGGGCTCCTTGGCCAAAACCAGAGGGAGGGATCGAGAGAGGGGGTTGAGGCGCACCTGCCCATACCCGTAGCGTAGCTAGGGGCGGTCGGACGGCGTCGGAATCTTCGTCGCAAACGGAGGCAGAGGGCGGGGTCGCCGGAGCTGAAGAAGACGGCGAGCAGAGGCAGCTCCAGGGGCTCCAGGGGGAAGGGATGGCTTCTCCGGAGAGAGGCGGAGGCCCTAGAAGGATCGCCTTGGCCTGGGAGGGGCTGGACCTACTGCGGTGACCAAAGGGGATCGCTGGCAAGCTCGGGCTCGAGGGCGACGGCCCGCGGCCTGCCCGGCTGGGCTATGGCTTCCTACGCTTTTGCGGGGTGTGTGGGAGTGGTGGATGGTGCTCGAGGATGCTGGGGGCAGCTCCATTTATAGGCGAGCGAAGAGGGGGGTTTGGGATCCGTCGGTGGACACGTGTCCACGACGCCCGACGATGAGCGGCGTCAGTGAGAGGGGGAGAAGGCGACGCAGCTCAAGCGGGAACTGTGGGCGAGCGGGGACGAGCACAGGAATGAGAAGATGGCGACGAGCACAGTGCACATCGCACTGTTGGGTTGGACGGACCGTGCCCGTGCTCGCTGCAGCAAGCTTCGGCGTCGGCAAGCGCTAGGGAGGAGTAAATGGTGTTGAGACGATGATGGTGGCGAGGTTTGGCATGCTTAGGAAGGCGGGGAAGCGAGCACACGAGCAACAGAGGCTCAGGTGCGTCGCAGAGCGCGTCGGCTGCATGCCAGCATGCCTGAACGAACGTGGTCACCGCGTGAGCTATGACCTCATGTCGACCTAAGCCCAAACTCCATGTCTGGCATGTTGTTCGTGGTAGTTTTGAATGTTACCACACCTTGGTTTGGCTCCAGGTGCAGTAGAGAATATTTCACATGCCAGGTAAGATTCTGATCAGTAACTTTGAGGTGTTAATGAGGTTAAATGGCTGGGAGTTGGGGGTAGTGCTTTGGAGGCTAGCCATCATCTACTAAGGTGATGATGCACAAGAAAAGTCAGGCACAGGGGAGCAAGTAAAATGGTAGTTGTTGTAGAAACCACCATTTCTGTCCAGAACAGAAAATATTTTCTGTAGCAAAAATATTCCAAAAAGTGATGAAATATTTTTTCTTAGGAAGGTGCCCTAGGGTTCAAAGAATATTTGGGAATTTTCTCAGATATTTGTGGGCCATAAAATGAGGGTTTCTTTGGAGCTCATTGAACTAGCTAGGGTTTTAGAGAAGAAAAATGAATAATTTTCATTTAAGAAAAATATTCCCAAGATTATTTTGAGATGGATCAGAAAGGGAATGATGATTAGAGAGGGGAATGATGCACTTGGGTGAAAGCCAAGGGTACCCAAGTGTTTAAGTCCATATGAAAAGATTCAGAAACCCCACTTTCAAAATAAATCCAAATGAAAATCAGGCAAAAAAGAGAGGGCAAAATCAGGCTGTCACAAATCTCCCCCACTTAGAATGAATCTCGTCCTCGAGATTCGGTTGCTTGGGAAAACCACTCTGGATAATGAGCCCTTAGGAATTCTTCCCGCTCCCAAGTTGATTCTGACTCTGTGTGATGCTCCCGCTGAACCTTGTAAATTTTTCTCACTTTACTGCGAGTGACCCGTTCCATCCGATCCAAAATTCTATATGGTCTTTCTTCATAGGTCCAATCATTTTCCAACTCTACCTCAGCCATAGCCGTCCTTTTCTCAGGCGGGGATATGCAACGCCTTAGTTGTGAAACATGAAACACGTTATGCACGACTGCCAATTCAACGGGTAGTTTCAACTGATATGCAATAGTACCCACTCGGGACATAACCGGGAATGGACCAATAAACCTGGGTGCCAAGTTTCCACGGGTCTGAAATCTGTTGACTCCTTTCATAGGGGTGACTAGGAGGTATACGTGTTCTCCGGGTTCAAAATTGATCTGTTTGTGCTTTGCTCATAATAACTTTTCTGTCGAGATTTGGCCAATTGCAATCTGTCTCTGATTTCCTTAACTTGCTTCTCAGCTTCCATCATGAGATCTGTTACGAAGATACGGCTATCTCTAGTTTGAGACCAATTTAATGGAGTGCAGCACTTACAGCCATATAGAGCTTCATACGGTGACATCTTTAGACTGGTCTGGAAGCTGTTGTTGTAAGAAAACTCGGCATATGGCAAGCAATCTTCCCATTTAGTTCCTTGGGCTAAAGCACAGGCTCGCAAGATAACTTTGAGTATTTGATTTACGCGCTCTGTCTGTCCATCGGTCTGAGGATGATAAGCAGTACTATATTTCAGCGCTGTCCCCAAGGCTTGATGGAGATGGGACCAAAAAGCGGAGGTAAATAGGGAACCTCGGTTGGAAGTGATGGTTCGAGGTACTCCATGCAGACTGACGATTCTAGATACATACAGCTGTGCAAGTTGATCTGCTCGATATCTGGTGCTGATCGAAATGAAGTGAGCAACCTTGGTTAAGGTGTCCACTATGACCCATATTCCATCATTTCCTCTCCGAGTGTTAGGCAATCCCGTAATGAAATCCATACAAACGTCATCCCATTTTCCATTGCGAAACCGGCAGCGGTTGGAGGAGTCTGGCTAGCTTCTGATGCTCTACCTTCACCTTGTTGCATATGTCACAACAGGCCACAAAATAGGCAATGTCTTTCTTCATTCCATCCCACCAAAATATTTGTCTAAGGTCCTCATACATTTTTGTGCCTCCCAGATGAATGGAATATGAGGATTCATGTGCTTCCGACAGGATTTTCTTCTTTAAGTCCGGCTGACTGGGTACACAAATCCGTCCACGGAATCGGAGAGTACCGAATTTGTCCTTGGAGAAATTTGGGGTCTGCCCTGCCATCGGGCTCTTGGCATGCTTTTGCAGTTTGATGTCGGCTGGTTGGGCCCTACGGATCTCTTCCTCAAGTGTGAGGGTAATTTCCAAAATATTAGCCAGGCTAGCATCCACTATGACCAAATTGAGCTGAGGGATCTCCTCTTGGAGTTTGAGAGGCAAGGATTTCGATATTACATTTAAGCTGATAGGCTTTCGACTGAGGGCATCGGCAACCACGTTAGCCTTTCCCGGGTGGTAATTTATTCCAAGATCATAATCCTTGACCAACTCTAGCCATCTTCGTTGATGGAGATTTAAATCCGGCTGAGTAAATATGTATTTAAGGCTTTTATGATCGGTAAAAATTTGGCACCTTTTTCTAATGAGGTAGTGTCTCCAAATTTTTAGTGCATGAACCACCACAGCCAATTCCAAATCATGAGTAGGATAATTTCCCGCGTGGGGCCGTAGCTGTCGCGATGCATATTCTACTACCTTGCCGTCTTGCATAAGTACGCAACTGAGGCCTTGCCTGGAGGCATCACAATACACATCAAAGCTGCGATAAATGTCTGGGAGAGTCAATACAGGTGCGGTTGTCAGCCGTATCTTTAGCTCATTAAAACTTTTCTCATAGTCCTCTATCCATTCAAACTTCTTATCCTTTTTGAGCAGCTCCGTCATGGGTTTAGCAAGCTTCGAAAACCCTTTAAAGAAACACCGATAATATCCAGCTAATCTGAGAAAACTCCGGATGTGTGTCACTGTCGTGCGCGGCAACCAATCATGCACATCTTTTACTTTGCTTGGGTCCACGTCTATACCCTCAGCGGATAGTACATGTCCAAGAAACACAACTTGCTTGAGCCAAAACTCACATTTACTGAATTTGGCGTAAAGATGATGGTCGCGGAGTCGTTGTAGCACTGCTCGGAGGTGATCCTTGTGCTCGTCTTCACCCTTGGAGTAAATGAGGATGTCATCGATGAAGATTACCACGAATTTGTCGAGGAAGTCCATGAATACTTTGTTCATCATATGCAGGAAGAAAGTAGGGGCATTGGTGAGACCAAAGGACATCATTGTATATTCATAAAGATCGTATCGAGTAGTGAATGCGGCCTTAGAATATCTTCCTTTTAATTTTGAGCTGATGATATCCGGTCCGTAAATCGATCTTAGAGAATACCTTAGCCCCACTGAGCTGATCAAATAAATCATCAATCCTTGGCAGCAGATTATTTTTGATGGTGACCTAATTCAGCTGACGGTAATCTACGCACATGCGGAGGCTGCCATCCTTTATCTCCACGAAAATAGCGGGTGATCCCCATGGTGAAGAGCTGGGACGAATATATCCTTTTTGGAGCAGTTCATCAAGTTGTTTCTTTATCTCCACTAATTTTGATGAAGGCATCCAGTAATACTTGTTGTATAACGGTGCAGTTCCGGGCACAAGATCTATTGCAAATTCCAGTTCTCAGTCTGGTGGCATGCCTGGCAGTTCTTCTGGAAATACATCAGGGTACTCGCTAACCACAGGAATTAATTCCAACTCAGTCACAGCGGTGAAAACCAATTCTTGCTTGGATATATTCTTGCGAGCATAGAATTTGGTAGTCTGCCCATTTAGACTGGTCAAAGTGACTTCTCGTGTTGCGCAGTTTATACAAACTTGATATTGGGTCAACCAATTCATACCCAATATAATATCCAACTTTTCAGACTCAATAATTATCAGAGAGGTTGGAAAGTAGACTCTGTTGATATTGATTTCCAGATCACGGCAGACCATGTTGCTCTTGATTAGAGATCCCGGGGTTTGTACCAGCATATTTTTGCCCAAAAGTGTACAAGGAAATTTGTTTTGGGTAGCAAAACTCCGAGATATAAAAGAATGGGAAGCCCCAGAGTCAAATAAAATTACAACAAGTATGTCATTAATAGAAAACATACCAATCACGACTTCGGGGTTCTCTTGTGCTTCATCGGCTGAGAGATGATGCACGTGCCAAGTAATGTTTTGCTGGGTCGGGCATGACTCTATAAAGTTGAATTGTGGCCTGAATGGGGCATCCGCCTTGTTGTTCTTGGGGCACTGTTTGGCACAACGTCTGTTCTGCCCACAAATGAAGCACGAATTGTTGCGCTGACGCTCCTACATATTGGGGTGGTCACGACATTCTTGACTTGAGTGGTGGTCTTGTTAACATTCTGTTGCCAATTGGGCTTGTATTCCACCTAAGGCTGCTGCCAGGTTTGAGCCTTTTGCACTGGTTGCCCATCCTTCTTTAGCTCAAACTTACGCTTGTTTTCGTTGTTGGCAGGCCTATTATCTGATATAAGCTTGTGCTCCCGTTCAAGAATGAAAGCCTTGTTTACTAGAGTTTGGAAATCTGGGAAGTCAAACATACTGAGAGTACACCATAGTTGTGGATTTAAGCCTCCAAGAAATCTGTCAATCTTCCGTTCTGCGGTGGCCACGTCATAAAGGAAGTAACGGGCCAGGTGATTGAATTTTTGCAAATATTCACCCACAGACTGATTTCCTTGGACGAGTGCGAGAAATTCACGCTGCTTAACCTACATAACTCCAGTAGGGATATGATGTTTCTGGAACTGATCCATAAATTTTTCCCAGGTGATTTATTCATCAGCAGGCCACATGGCTTTTGTTTTTTCCCACCATATGGCAGCAGCACCTTCAAGATAATGAGTTGAAAATGGAACTTTATGATTTTCTTCAGTACGACCAATCTCAATCTTTTTCTCAATGGTACACAACCAATCGTCTGCATCCAATGGGTCAACAATCTGACTGAAATTTGGTGCCTTGGTCCTTTGAAAATCTGACAGCTTTGAGTAATGACCGTTCTGATTTCCATTTTGTCCAACCATAGCTTGCACACTTCTTAATATTTCAAGCAGATCATTGTTCCTTCTTTCCTCAAACATACGCAGAATTTGCTCGGTGGAGGGCGGATTTGGCGGTGGAGGCGGTGGTGGAATGTATGGCTCGGGAGATTGTCCTGCCTGTCGTGCGGAACAATGAACAGGAGTTCCCTCACAAATGTTGCTACTTCTGCCTCCCCGTGTCATCCTATTGTGGATTTTTTTTCCAAGAAAAAGCAATCAAGATGAGAAACATCCAAGAATAAATTTGGGGAAAAGCCAGCGACAAATCCCAGAAGAAACCAAAAGAGCGAAGAAAATACGGCGAATAAAGTCCCAATATAATTATACATAGGCTCATACATGAGAGATAAACAACATGACAGGTTCAACTACTCTCATACATGCAACGAAACATCATGACTCGTACGACTACATTAGTACATCATCCGAACGACTGCAAATACTCCGAGGTACTACTACTCTGCTGGTGCTGTGGTGTCCTCCCCTGAAGCGGACTCGGATCCTGAACTGACGTGGTTAACGGAAGCCTCCGGGTTAAAGGTAACACGACGACGCTACCTCGAGGGCTCTCCCTTAGGGGAAGGGGTAGGATGAAGCATCTGGGCTGCAGGAGTGGTGAGAAGTGAAGCCCACTCGGCAGGAGTACTGAGAGGGTTCATCGTCGAGGTGCCTGAGCTACTCGGGGGAGTAACCGGTGAAACAGGGGAACTAGAACTGGCTGGAATATAGGGAGTACATCCCAGAGAAGATGGAGTAGTGGCAGATCCAGTAGTGACCAAAGCAGCGGCTAAAGCAGTACGAACACGAGTCGGCTCTCGAGCCAGCTCATGGATGGTAAGATAGCTAGCAGTGACATAACGAGCAAGGTGGCTAGCAACACTATCAGACTCCGGATCAATGATCTGGATGTGGACACTATCGTTGTCGTGCAGAGAAGGGTAGTAAAAGAAACCTGGATAGTTTTGCATTCGGATCTCGTTGTAGCGAAGCTCAACAAGGACCTCGAATGTAGCAAACTGGACAGCCTGAGAAATAGTAGAGGCGTAACCACTCCGAGAAGTACGAGTGTAAGAGCCGGAATGGGAACTAGTGCGCAGAGTAACCACTGCGTGATACTCATACACTGAATCAGCTAGACGCTCCCAGTACACACGATAGACTGGATTGTCTCCAAGGGGGTACAGCCCACGCAACACGTTGCGAAGAAGGTGCGGTGACATGTACGGCATCAGCTGCAACTGGCACGAATACGGCACCGGAGCCATCTACACTCGCAACCATTAGCAGGTTAGCATAAAAATATAAATCAAGTGCACACAATGCAACAATCAGCTACATTAGCTACCGACACTCAACTAAAACTCGTATCTAATGTCGAGTTAACACGTCGTAGTCTAGCATGGCCTAAAGTCAGCGCGGCTCTCATACCAAACGTTGTGGCACCCCGGCTCAGAGCGACCGGTTTACCCTGCATTTCCAGCCCAGAGACCATGTCTTCTGGCAACACAAAACAACTTGGTATAGAAAACAACCGCTTTATTGATGCTAGCGGGTCGGAGTTTATATTACAACAGATGTCGAGGCCGAGCAGCACACATGGTGCGGCTGAACAATATGTACATTATTTTGTGAATATAATGGGGCCTCGATCATATCAACTATGCAGAAGCGGAACAACGTCGTAGCGGTAACTCCATAGCACAGGGACACCGATGTGGACACGATCTAGACTCGAGCAGCGCTCCTTTCCAACGCGACTTTCCTGAAATCTGGCATGACACGCCAGGTCAGTACATTGAATGTACTTGCAAGCTCACAACAGGCATAATCATAATGACAAACAATATCATGATATTTAGCCAACTAAAAATGCAATAATGTTCCAACATGTTGTGCTCATGCTCTTGGGATAAACGTCCCTCGGGACCAACTTACCAACCATGATCGTTCTCGGATCACAAAACAAACCACCATCGTGGTCTTAACTAGAGTAACTGGTGATCCTTACGGCGATCACCACCACACCACCATTGTGGTCTTAACCAGAGTAACTCGTGATCCTTTCGGCGATCACCACCACACCACCATCGTGGTCTTAACCAAAGTAACTCGTGATCCTTTTGACGATCACCACCACGACCCATATTGGGTCTCGAACAGCCCAATGGACTTTCCGCCATCATCATCAGTGCAAATGATAATAACTTAGTGTGCATGGTTATTAAACGTTGACTCATGGTGGGACCTACTACGAGTTGTCCGTGACTGTGGACTCGGCTATCGATTTATTATACACTCTCCAGAGGTAGCACACTGTACCCACACCACGAAACCCATGGCCTCGCACTCCCATTCGGGTGGACCAATGGCATTCCGACAAAACCCTTCCATTGCCATGACACTCTCCCGGCCACTCCGACCCAATCCCCAACGGGCTAGTCATGGGTGGCCCCGTGTCTACCAAACACACACCAACCATCGTCGTGGCCAAAACAATCCCACTCGGGGACCCGGTACCAAAATCACAACAACATGCACACAAGGTTATGCCTTCTTACCAGGCCAGGGTAAGCGCCCATAACCTTCCCTAGTTGGAGGCACCGACCAGAGACATGTCAATGGACCGAATCAAGGCCTTCCAACAATGGCAAATGTGGTTGCATTGGGAAAATCTCGATTCAGCGGCACCATAACCCAGTCAATGATATATTCAAGTTGAGTTATATTCAGGTTCAACTTGAAATGAAAATGACCGGTGTCATAGCATGCCATGAAATGCAATACTACACATGCATCATATAATACGAAAATGATTGTTGTGAACCATATTCACACTAAGCATAAGCATCAACAACTTATCTTACTTTCCTGGTCTCACTTTAACAATATATTTTTCAGCCAGTAACACTATTTTCTCATGCAAGAAAATAACTTCGATTAATTCCTCATATGCATAGCAAAGTTTCTACCATCATCACCTCAAGCAAATCCTAATTTCTTTATCAATCAAGTTAGGTCCAAACATTCTGGAAATTAAGTATAAGGGCTACACCAACACTAAACAAGATATATTCTAGCAAATTTAAATATTTATTTATGCAAGAAAATAACTTTAAGCAATTATTCATACACATAACAACTCATTTTATCATTACCATAATTAGATCTTAGCCTCTTTACCAACTAAACTAGTTTCAAGGTTCTGTAAATCAAGCATAATACCAACACACACTTTAACAGCATATAAATAACATAATAGTTATTTAAAATGCATGGATTAATCATTCAATTCAAGTAAGAAATTCATCAATATTGAAATGGCACTATGAAAATGTTGTTGTGGCTTGACTTAGTGCAGATGAGGTTCACAAGCCTTCTGTTGATCCTCAAGACAAGCCTCACCCTCTAAAAATAATTTTAAACACAAGAAGAAAATATGAAGAACTCTTCTGAACATCACCAGAAATTCTAGACAGCTCAGAAAAATCTCATTTTTGGTGAGCTGCTAGATTTCCTTGCAAAGAACATAATGCAAAAAGAATAAATTCATTTGGACTTCTGGTTGAAAAGTTATGGTTGTTTAAAGCTCTCTGGAATTGAATGACCTTTGAATTTAAATAAACAGTCTAGGGGGGTGACGTCGAAGGCGTAAAGCCTCAGGGCGCCACCACTCATACCACTTCGCTTGCGTATAGAGTGGTTGACTAGTGGGCCCCGCTAGTCAGGTGAGAAGGAGGGGAGAAGCAAACAGGGGAAGGTCGCGGCTTCGCCGGAGCTCCCGCCGGCGCGACGAGGGGTCCTTGGCCAAAACCAGAGGGAGGGATCGAGAGAGGGGGTTGAGGCGCACTTGCCCGTACCCGTAGCATAGCTAGGGGCGGTCGGACGGCATCGGAATCTACCTAGCAAATGGAGGCAGAGGGCAGGGGTCGTCAGAGATGATGAAGACGACGAGCAGAGGTAGCTCCAGGGGGAAGGAATGGCTTCTCCGGAGAGAGGCGGAGGCCCTGGAAGGATCGCCCTGGCCTGGGAGGGGCTGCAGCTACTGCGGCGACTAGAGGAGATCATCGGCGAGCTCGAGCTCGAGCTCGATGGCGGCGGCCCGCGGCATGCCTGGCCGGGCTACGGCTTCCTACGCATTTGAGGGGTGTGTGGGAGTGGTGGATGGTGCTCGAGGAGGCTGGGGGCGGCTCCATTTATAGGCGAGCGGAGAGGGGGGTTCGGGCTCCGCCGGTGGACACCTGTCCATGGCGCCTGGCGACGAGCGGCATCAATGAGAGGGGGAGAAGGCGACGCAGCTCACGTGGGAACTATGGGCGAGTGGGGACGAGCACAGGAACGAGGAGATGGCGACGAGCACAGTGCGCACCGCACTGTTGGGTTGGCCGGACCGTGCCCGTGCTCGCTGCGGCGAGCTCTGGCGTTGGCGAGCGCCAGGGAGGAGTAAATGGCATTCAGACGATGATGGTGGCGAGGTTTGACACGCTTAGGCAGGCGGGGAAGCAAGCACGTGAGCAACAGAGGCTCGTGCGTGTCACAGAGCGCGTCGGCTGCATGCCAGCACGCCTGGACGAACGTGGTCACCGCGTGAACTATGACCTCATGCCGACCTAAGCCCAAACTCCATGTCTGGCACGTTGTTCATGGTAGTTTTGAATGTTACCACGCCTTGGTTTGGCTCCAGGTGTGGTAGAGAAGATTTCATATGCCAGATAAGCTTCTAATCAGTAACTTTGAGGTGTTAATGAGGTTAAATGGCTGGGAGTTGGGGGCTGTGCTTTGGAGGCTAGCCATCATCCACTAAGGTGATGATGCACAAGAAAATTCAGGCTCTGGGGAGCAAGTAAAATGGTAGTTGTTGTAGAAACCACCATTTCTGTCTAGAACAGGAAATATTTTCTGTAGCCAAAATATTCCAAAAAGTGATGAAATATTTTTGCTCAAGAAGGTGCCCTAGGGTTCAAACTATATTTGCGAATTTTCTCAGATTTTTTGGGCCATAAAAATGAGGGTTGCTTTGGAGCTCATTGAACTAGCTAGGGTTTTAGAGAAGAAAATGAATATTTTTCATTTAAGAAAAATATTCCCAAGATTATTTTGAGATGGAATAGAAGGGGAATGATGATTAGAGAGGGGAATGATGCACTTGGGTGAAAGCCGAGGGTACCCAAGTGTTTAAGTCCATATGAAAAGATTCAGAAACCCCAACTTTGAAAATAAATCCAAATGAAAATCAGGCAAATAAGAGAGGGCAAAATCAGGCTGTCACGGTCTGAAACGTTCCGGGGTTACAGTTTCAACAACATTAGTTTCAACATTTATGGGTTTATCTGAGATATAATGGTTGATTCTTTGACCGTTTACCACCCTCGGATTTGTTCCTTCGAAGTTGTTGATTTTTATGGCACCCGAACGATAGACCTCCTCGATAGCTTAAGGACCTTCCCATTTAGAGAGAAGTTTGCTTGAAAAAAATCTTAAACAAGAGTTGTATAGCAATACATAATCACCTACATTAAACTGACGCTTTCGTATCCTTTTGTCATGCCATCTTTTAACTTTTTCTTTAAACAGCTTGGCATTCTCATAGGCCTGGGTTCTCCATTCATCAAGTGAGCTAATGTCAAAAATCCTCTTCTCACCAGCAAGTTTGAAGTCATAGTTGAGCTCTTTAATAGCCCAATATGCCTTATGTTCTAATTCAAGAGGTAAGTGACATGCTTTACCATAAACCATTTTATACGGAGAAATACCCATAGGATTTTTATATGCAGTTCTATAGGACCATAATGCATCATCAAGTTTCTTGGACCAATTCTTTCTAGATCTGTTAACAGTATTTTTCAAAATTAATTTGAGCTCTCTATTACTTAATTCTACTTGACCACTAGACTGTGGGTGATAAGGAGATGCAATTCTATGATTAACATCATACTTAGCAAGCATTTTACGAAAAGCACCATGAATAAAATGTGAACCACCATCAGTCATTAAATATCTAGGGACTCCACACCTCGGGAAAATAAATTCTTTAAGCATCTTAATACAGGTGTTATGATCAGCACTACTAGTTGGAATAGCTTCTACCCACTTAGTAATGTAATCAACAGCAACTAAAATATGTATATACCCATTAGAGGAAGGAAAAGGTCCCATATAATCAAATCCCCAAACATCAAATGGTTCAATAACAAGTGAATAATTCATAGGCATCTCTTGACGTCTACTAATATTACCAATTCTTTGACATTCATCACAAGACAAGACAAACTTACAGGCATCCTTGAAGAGAGTAGGCCAATAAAAACCGGATTGCAATACCTTATGTGCAGTTCTATCTCCAGCATGGTGTCCTCCATAGGCTTCGGAGTGACACTTGCGTAGGATCTGCTCCTGTTCATGCTTAGGTACACAACGTCTAATAACACCATCTATTCCTTCCTTATAAAGATGTGGGTCATCCCAAAAGTAATGTCTCAAATCATAGAAGAACCTTTTCTTTTTCTGGTATGTGAAACTAGGTGGTATAAATTTAGCAGCAATATAATTAGCATAATCAGCATACCATGGAGCAGTTCGAGAAGCATTTATGACATTTAATTATTCATCAGGAAAGCTATCATCAATAGGTAGTGGGTCATCAAGAACATTTTCTAACCTAGACAAGTTGTCTACAACGGGGTTCTCATCTCCCTTTCTATCAATAATATGCAAATAAAATTCTTGTAGCAAGAGAACCCATCTAATAAGTCTAGGTTTAGCATCTTTCTTTTCCATAAGGTATTGAATAGCAGCATGATCAGTGTGAATAGTTACTTTAGAATCAACAATATAAGGTCTGAACTTATCACAAGCAAAAACAACTGCTAAAAATTCTTTTTCAGTGGTAGCATAATTTCTCTGGGCATTTTCTAGAGTTTTACTACCATATTGAATAACATTTAATTTCTTATAAACTCTTTGCCCTAGAACAGAACCTACAGCATAATCACTAGCATCACACATAACTTCAAAGGGTAAATTCCAATCAGGTGGCTGAACAATAGGTGCAGAAATCAATGCTTTCTTAAGTATTTCAAATGCTTCAACGCAATCATCATCAAAGACAAAAGGAATATCATTTTGTAATAGATAGTCAGAGGCCGTGAAATTTTAGAGAAGTCCTTAATGAACCTCCTATAAAAACCGGCGTGACAGAGGAAGCTTCTTATACCTTTAATGTCCTTGGGACATGGCATCTTTTCAATAGCATCAACTTTAGCTTTATCAACTTCAATGCCTCTTTCAGAAATTTTATGCCCAAGACAATACCTTAATTAACCATAAAGTGGCAGTTCTCCCAATTCAGAACAAGATTAGTTTCCTCACATCTCTGCAAAACTCGATCAAGGTTGCTCAAGAAATCGTCAAAAGAGGATCCATAAACAGAGAAATCATCCATGAAAACCTCACATATCTTTTCACAAAAGTCAGAAAATATAGCCATCATGCATCTTTGAAAGGTAGCAAGTGCATTACATAAACCAAAAGGCATACGTCTATAAGCAAAAGTACCGAAAGGGCAAGTAAATGTGGTCTTTGCTTGATCATCAGCTGACACATGTATTTGAGAGAAACCAGAGTAACAATCTAGAAAGAAAAAATGTGTATGTTTGGATAATCTCTCTAGCATTTGATCAATAAAAGGTAAGGGGTAATGATCCTTTTTAGTAGCCTTATTTAATTTGCGAAAATCAATTACCATCCTACAACCTGTAATAATTCTTTGTGGGATCAATTCATCTTTATCATTAGGAACAACGGTAATACCTCCCTTCTAAGGGACACAATGGACAGGACTTACCCACTGACTATCATCAACGGGATAGATTATACCTGCCAGTAGGAGCTTTAGTATTTCTTTTCTTACCACTTCTTTCATCTTAGGATTCAGCCGTCATTGGTGATCAATAACTGGTTTGGCGTCTTTCTCCAAATTTATTTTGTGTTGACATTGAGTGGGACTAATGCCCTGAAGATCATCAAGAGTACACCCAATAGCATCATGGTGCTTCTTCAGAGTTTTCAATAATTGCTCTTATTTATGCTCTGAAAGGTTAGCACTAATAATAACAGGATATATCTTCTTTTCATCAAGATAAGCATATTTAAGAGTATCAGGTAATGCTTTTAGCTCAAACACGGGATCACCCTTGGATGGCGGAGGATCCCCTAGGATTTCAACAGGCAAATTGTGTTTCAGAATGGGTCCTTGTTTAAAGAATACTTCATCTATTTCTCTTCTTTCATTCATAAACATATCATTCTCAAGGTCTAGCAAATATTGTTCTAAAGGATCAGTGGGAGGCACGACAATACAAGAAAGACCAATTATTTAATCTTTACTAGGCAATTCTTCATCACGGAGTTGTCTACGAAATTTAGAAAAAATAAACTCATGAGACATATCATCCAAACCAATAGTAACAACATCCTTCTTGCAATCTATCTTAGCATTAACAGTATTCTATAAGGGTCTACCAAATATAATGGGACAAAAGCTATCTTGAGGGGAACCAAGAACAAGGAAATCAGCAGGATATTTAGCTTTCCCACACAAGACCTCAACATCTCTAACAATCCCAATTGGTGAAATCGTATCTCTATTAGCAAGCTTAATGGTAACATCGATATCTTCTATCTCCGCTGGTGCAATATCATGCATAATTTCTATATATAAGGAAATAGGTATTGCACTAGCAACCATATCACACAAGCCATGATAACAATGATCTCCTATTTAACACAAATAACATGCATGCCTACCATAGGTCTATGTTTATCTTTAGCACCAGGTTTAGCAATCCTAGCTGTGTCATCACAGAAATAAATAACATGCCCATTGATATTATTAGCCAAGAGATCTTTAACAATTGCAATATTAGGTTCAACTTTAACTTGCTCAGGAGGTGTATAAGTTCTAATATTACTTTTACGAACCACACTTGAAGCTTTAGCATGATCCTTTATTCTAACAAGGAAAGGTGGTTTCTCAACATAAGCAGTGGGAACAACAGGATCATCATAAGTGATAGTTTTTTTTCAACTTTAATAGGTGCAACTACTTTTTTTCAAGGGGAGGATTATATTTAAACCACTTCTCCTTAGGGAGATCAACATGAGTATCAAAGGATTCATAGAAAGAAGCTACTATCTCAGTGTCAAGTCCATATTTAGTGCTAAATTTACGGGAAACATCAGTATCCATAAAAGATTAACACAATCAAACTTAGGTGTTATACCTGACTCCTTACCTTCGTCAAGATTTCAATCTTCAGAGTTGCATTTAATTCTCTCCAATAAATTCCATTTGAATTCAATAGTCGTCATCATAAAGGAACCAGTACAAGAAGTATCGAGCATGGAGCGATTGTCGTCAAAAAGCCGAGCATAAAAAATTTGAATAATCATTTCTCTTGAGAGCTCATGATTGGGGCATGAATATAGCATTGACTTAAGCCTCCCCCAAGCTTGAGCGATGCTTTCTCCTTCGCAAGGCCAAAAATTATATATATAATTACAATCACGATGAACAAGATGCATAGAATAAAACTTCTGGTGAAATTCCAATTTAAATCGCTTATAGTCACATGATCCCATATCATCACATAGCATGTACCATGTCAATGCATCTCCCTTAAAAGACAAAGGGAGGACCTTCTTCTTGATAACATCATCGGGCATACCTGCAAGCTTAAATAATCCACAAACTTCATCCACATAGATTAAGTGTAAGTCGGGATGCAATGTTCCATCTCCTGCAAAAGGATTAGCTAGCATTTTCTCTATCATACCCGAACGAATTTCGAAGTAAACATTTTCATTTTCAGTAGGTCCAGTAGGTTGAGGAGCAACTATTTTCTCTACCGGTCGAGGTGAAGATACCCTGAACAGGCCCCTCAAAGGATTACTTTCCATAGTAACAAGTGACAGTAAATTTCAGCACACTATATAAATTTTTCCTTACCAAATTCCACCTACCAAAGGCGCTTCACTCCGCGGCAACAGCGCCAGAAAGGAGTCTTGATGACCCAAAAGTATAGGGGATCTATCGTAGTCCTTTCGATAAGTAAGAGTGTCGAACCCAACGAGGAGCAGAAGGAAATGATAAGCGGTTTTCAGCAAGGTATTCTCTGCAAGCACTAAAATTATCGGTAACAGATAGTTTTGTGATAAGGTAATTGGTAACGATTAACAAGTAACACGTGTAAATAAAGTGCAGCAAGATGGCCCAATCCTTTTTGTAGCAAAGGACAAGCCTGGAGAATTTCTTATATAGAGAAAAGCGCTCCCGAGGACACATGGGAATTATCATCAAGCTAGTTTTCATCACGATCATATGATTCGCGTTTGGTACTTTGATAATTTGATATGTGGGTGGACCGATGCTTGGGTACTGTCCTTACTTGGACAATCATACCACTTATGATTAACCCCCATTGCAAGCATCCGCAACTACAACAGAAGTATTAATGTAAACCTAACCATAGCATGAAACATATGGATCAAAATCAGCCCCTTACGAAGCAACACATAAACTAGGGTTTAAGCTTCTGTCACTCTAGCAACCTATCATCTACTTATTACTTCCCCATGCCTCCCTCTAGACCCAAACAATGGTGAAGTGTCATGTAGTTGACGTTCACATGACACCACTAGAGGGATGACAACATACATCTCATCAAAATATTGAACGAATACCAAATTCACATGACTACTAATAGCAAGACTTCTCCCATGTCCTCAGGAACAAACGTAACTACTCACAAAGCATATTCATGTTCATAATGAGAGGGGTATTAATATGCATAATGGATCTGAACATATGATCTTCCACCAAGTAAACCAACTAGCATCAACTACAAGGAGTAATCAACACTACTAGCAACCCACAGGTACCAATCTGAGATTTGGATACAAAGATTGGATACAAGAGATGAACTAGGGTTTGAGATGAGATGGTGCTGGTGAAGATGTTGATGGAGATTGACCCCCTCCCGATGAGAGGATCGTTGGTGATGACGATGGTGATGATTTCCCCCTCCCGGAGGGAAGTTTCCCCAGTGGAACAGCTCTGTCGGAGCCCTATATTGGTTCTGCCCAGGTTCCGCCTCATGGTGGCAGAGTCTTGTCCCGAAAGCTTGCTTATGATTTTTTCCTCGATGAAAGACTCCATATAGCCAAAGATGGGCATCGGAGGGCCACCAGGGAGCCCACGAGGCAGGGGGCGCGCCTAGGGGGGGTAGGGCGCGCCCCCACCCTCGTGGCTGGTGGGTGGCCCCCCTCTGGTACTTCTTCCGCTCAGTATTTTTTATATTTCTGGAAATAACTTCCGTGAAGTTTAAGGACTTTTGGAGCTGTTTAGAATAGGTCTCTAATATGTGCTCCTTTTCTAGCCCAGAATTCCAGCTGCCGGCATTCTCCCTCTTTATGTAAACCTTGTAAAATAAGAGAGAATAGGCATAAGTATTGTGACATAATGTGTAATAACAGCCCATAATGCAATAAATATTGATATAAAAGCATGATGCAAAATGGATGTATCAGGGTGGTCGGTGACAGTGGCAACTATGCTCAACGAGCCTTCGATGAGGACATATTGGACGCTAAAAACCTTCATCTCGATCTCTTTCTCCATTTGGAACTGCTGGACCGGAGGGCTATGGTTTGGAGAATAAGGATTAGATGGCTAGTCTAACTGAAGAAGATGATTATTTAATGGGGCTTCAGAATTACTCCAGGAGTATGTGAAGAGGTTAAAACAATGTGAATGCAATGTGGTTTGGATGCAAATGAAGTTGAAGGAGAGGTGAAGAAGCCGAGGAAAATCGGTTCCCAATGGAGAAGTAAATGGGAGAAGTGTCCTACAGGCAGTTGATTAGATGGCTAGGTAGACTAAATGAAAAGGTTGTGTAGGTAGACTGAGGAGTGGTACATGTCCGTGTACGTGCCCATCCTTCTAGCACTACATGTGCCACTACCTAGTTGAGGTCCCTCTTTTGAATCACCGCGGCAAGACATTTTATGATTCCTTTTTATTTATGCACACCTCCTGACAGGTGGGACCTATGAAAATGGATATAAAAAATGTGATGTAGCTGGTTCGGATGGATATTGGCGCATGCGTGGGAGACACAACATTCTCTAGTTAAGGAATATGTGGATATCCTCAAAAAAGAAAAAGCTTTCTTCGCGCTTCCGCATGCATGAGAATTTGGTTCTGCTCTCAATATGGATGATACCTGGAGGATGAAGTGAACCCAAAGGCATGCTATCATGGGAGACCTATTTCCGTTATACAGTACTACAGATGTTCCTACTACTCCTACCAGTAGTAGTAGTAGTAGTACAACTATGGTATACTTGATGGTCAAAATATTATTCATCCGGTCCTCATAGTGAAGTGACAAGACCCTGCGCCTGAGGTGACACTAGTCCAGGTGGCATGTTTGTGTTACCAAAGTGAACCTCACCTTGTGCACTATGCAGCCACTGTCACCGCCGTGCATAGCATGCCTCGCCTCGTCTCCCTCCCCCCTAGCACCACTCCATCTCCATATCCGTCTCACCGGAGATCCTGAGGTCACTCTTCATCATCTCACCGTGCCCCCGCGTACCCTCGCCTTACTCACCCCTAGTACCACTATTCCCTCTCTAGCCGCTCTAGCACCAGAGCCTTCTCCCCCGTAAATCAAGCCCCGAAAAACACCACCTTCCAAACTCCACCATGGCCGAACGCGAACCACGCAGCATCCATATAAGCCACGATTGGAGCAATCTCCCTAGTGACATCCTCGACCTCTGTTTTTCGTGTATGGATATGTTGAGTACCCATCATCGAAGCAAGGCCTAAGCTTTTCAAGACACGCTGCTTGCTGCTATCTGGTCTTGCGAGATTTGCTTACCATGATACGGAGGCGTACATGATGCTCCTCGACTTCAATCCGACCTCCATTAGCCAAAACTTCTTTGCAGGTATGTAGTGGGTCGCCATACATCATTTCCCTCGACTTCGATCCAATCACCATCACCCAAAATTTCTTGGCAGGTATGTACTGGGTCGGCATGAGCTCCCACTTGATGGCTGCCGTGAAACAATACCGGAAAAAGTTGGTGCTCGTGAACTTCCACACCTCCCATGAGATTATCCTTCCTACATTGGATTATATAGGGTTTTACTATTGCGATCGAAGTCATCTAGATTACGAAGTCAGTTGGCGCACCTTGTTTTGTAGAAGATTGTAATCTGCCAAGTGCCCACACAAGATGCGAATTATGCAGACTTCAAGCTAAATGCCTTGTTCGACCGTGGACTCGCCTATCCTTCTGTTGGTTCCTTCTTTAGCTGGAGACAGCTCACTCCGCAGTGGATCGTCAAAGCTGATACACACTTCTGTGATGCTATTGAACACAATGGCATCATCTACGTGATCTAGAAAGCAGATGGCACCATGTATTGCTGGGACGCTGCATGAGTTGTTTCCGTCTGATGTTAATGACGACGCTATGACACTGTTTGAACTTTTTGTGATGATTGGCATATCCCTGTTTGAGCAAAATTTGAGTACAACTATGGCAATGTATTAGAGACGCTGTAAATTAGCTATATTTGGAATGAGTTAATTCATGCGATTGTGACCATGTTATTACAACCAATTTGTACCCTTGGATAATCAAACGGTTAGGAAGATATTGATATTCTCCTTATTTTATAGTAATCTATATACTACTAAATATGAGTGTGTATCAATGGCCATGTTAGTTTCCTCATTTTCATGATGTAGAAACATGCATCACACTGTTGGTTTCATCTAACCATACATTAGGGAAGTAATGTGCATATGGAGAACTCTATATTTGGAAGTAGTGAAATCCTGTAATGCTTACCATGTGTACATACCTATATTCTCCATTTAGCAATCAATGGCTACAATAATATCCTCACAAAAATTTTGCCCATAGAACATGAATATATAAAAATGCATGGTCGGTTAGTTTCCTTGAATAATTTTTTTGTGAGGACAGAACGTGATTACATAACATGAATGGCATGGTAGTTTCCTGTGAAGAATCGATTGCGAGACAACATGAGTATGACCATGTATGGCACTTCTATATTTTCGAACCCTGTATACATTTCCCTGTATTTTCCTCCTAGATCCAATAGGGACATATCAATGTTGTTTCTTGCATTATCCTACTCATACTCTGAACATTGCTGATCTTACATTAACAATGCATGTCCTATTTTGTCGTGGGTTTGTCACGGCAGATGTCCTCGTGAAAGGACTTAGTCATGGAGCCATCGCAACGGGTTAGCTTAAAGGGGTTAAACCGGACAAGGGACACGAGGGATTTTATACTAGTTCGGCCCCTTCGGTGAAGGTAAAAGCTTACTTCTAGTTGTGATTGGTATTGCTAGGGTTTCGATGACCAGGGAGCGAATCCGCTTTGCCTGGCTCTCGAGTTGTTGTATGTTTTCCTCAAACCGTGGCGGGTCGTCCCTTTATATTCATAGGTTGACGCCCGCCAGTTTACAGAGTCCCTGAGCTGGATCATAGATGTGTCTGGCTCAGTATCTATTCCTCTAACTTACAATACAAGTTACATGACAAAGTCGGTTTACATCTACATGCCTTAACCCGCCTTTGGGCCTTGGGCCTTCGTAAAGCGCCACCGTTTTCACGTCTTCATTGGATTCTATCTTCATGGAGCTAACCTGGCCACTCCTAACTGGTTTACCTCCAGTAATCATATCGCCAACATTAGGCCCCAGATTGATTTGAACTTGTTCATGTCAATCTTCAATACTTAGATTTTTTTTGCCCTGTCACCTTTATATAAATCTGGTAAACCGCCGTGATGTCATCCTTTAAATCTGTAGTAAACCGCCCTGATGTCATCTATACATTGAAGCCGAAGATTCCCTTCTTTAATGAATATCCAACCATCGAGGCGACATCCTTATTAATTATCCATTTTGAGCTCATCAATTCTGGCACTTGTCGCTTATCGCTTTGCCTTTATAAATAAGACCACGGGCCCTTCTCCTTTTTCCGCATCGTCTCCTTCACCTCTTCTTCCTCGTGCCGACCAACCCTTGAGCTCTGCCGCCTCCGTCGCCCTTCGCCTCTGTTTCGACAAAGGCCGCTGCATCGACCTGACCATATCTGAGAAACGCCGTGATCCTCCGTTGCTTCCTCCTGCACCAGTAAGTTCCTCTTCTTCTCACCCTAGATCCGCCATTAGGGTTCGGTGTTCTTCCCACTTGAAGATGTTCCTCCTTCTGTAATACCAATGTCCAATTAGATCTGATTGTTTTCAGCGCCTTTGTAGTTTAAACTCCCTCCTTCTTGTTAAGGCGTCTGCTTCATATCGAACTCATCTGAACTTACTGAACTTTTTGAGCGCATGAGATTAGACCAGAATACATTTTCATTAATCCGCGCACAGCAGATCTAAAATTCCCATGCCAAACTGTGAAATCTGTTTTACCTTAGTTAGTCGTTTTTGCCTTAAATCTGTATCCTATTTACCACATAGGTGGTTTACCTTTGTAAAAGCAATCTCTCATATACCATTAGACCTCTGGTGAACTGGTCAAGCCTTTTATCTCCGTTGTTATAGTACGGTTTAACAGTATGTGCATTCCTTTGTTCTGACATTGCCTTGTCATTCTTTATAGTATCAGCCTCCGGTGTCACAGCCCTAGGTTTTGCTTGTAGCTTTTTACCTGAGTGAGCATCATGCATCATGTCTAAATTCTGAAAGTTGAATTGAGGTTAGTTGAAACCCTCATAAAACCTTTCAAAAATGATCAACATTAAAATCTTCTCAAAGAAGCCCAAGAAAATGTTGCTGTTAAACCTTGAAAAATATTGGCAAGAGGTAAAACTTAAAATAATATTTTTGGAATCTCAGAGATATTTATTTTGGGCCTTTGAACTAATTCAATAACTATTTGCATTGGATATATATTCTTTATATAATTAATATATGTCCAACAATTCTGGAACTTTTTATGTGGTTTGGGATATTTTAGTTCTAGTCACATAATTATTTTCAGGATTTTATTAAATGGTTTGGTGTTAAAACTAAACCCAAACAATTGCAGAAAAATAGAAAATAGAACAATTAATAAAACAGAGATGAGAGAGAAGCCCACCTGGGCCTTACCTGGCGGCCCAAGTGGCCGGCCTGGCCCACCTGGCCCCCTCCCATGTCGTCTTCCTCCTTGCCAGGAGGATGAGCGCGTGGCCGCGGCGCGCTGGCACGTGCCTTGCCAGCTCCTGCTCGCCGTCGAGGGCCTGGACGCCTCCACGAGTGCCATGCCACCTCCCCGACCCCCCTCTCACTTCTCCCTTGCTCTCTGGACCTCCCTCCCCCTCGCTCCTCTGATTCCCCCCATGGCCGAGCATGCCCGTCGCCGCCGCTCGCTGTTTCCACGGCCACTGGCCCTCCCTCACCAATCCAACGTGCTCACGAGCTCCGCCTCATCTGCCTCTTCCTCCTCGACGATTCTCCCGGCCTCGGACGCGCTGCTTCATCGTCACCATCGCCGTTTCCGTCGCCGGCCACCGAAGCTCATCGCCGTCGATTCGGGAGCTACCGGACGTCCCCGACCTCGCTCTCACGCTCGTTGGACTCGCGGTGAGCTCCTCTACCGATTCCCCCTACTCCCATGCCCACTAGCCCATCGTAGCACCCGTTCCCGTCGAGCCCGAGAGCTTGGCTCCGCTGGCCATGCCGCCACCGTGACCACAGCCGGGCAAACTCGCAACCGAACACTCCATCACACCCGCTACGTCCCCAGGAGGCCAACGCAGCCACTAGCCGGCCCCCTAGTGCATCACAGCCTCGTGCCCGCATGTTTCCGAACTCCGGCCGCCGCAAAAGTTGCCGCCGCCGTCGATTTAGTCAACCCCGGCGCGAGGTGTTGCCACCGCTGGATGCGCGAGTCTCCCAGCTCGCCGTAGCCGCAAACCACGAGCGAAACGATGCTCTGTAGCTCCGTCCCGAGCATCTCCGGCGAGCCACCGCCGTGCTTTTGGTCATTGGCGTCGACCGCTGACGTGGTCTCTTAATTAAGACTAATCACCACTAATCCCTCTCTAACAGACGCAGACAGACGGGCCCCACCCGTTAATTAACCACAAGGTTATACCCTGTTTAATTTAAGCTAATGACCGTGGCCCCACCGGTCAGTTTGACCTGGCCACGTCACATGTTGACCGACCCCACCCGTCAGTGTTGACTTTGCTGACGCGGAAGTTGACCGGTCCCACATGTCATGCACCCAAACCAGCCCTATTACACTGACCCGTGGGTCCCAGCCGTCAGGTTTGACTCTGGGCGACCGTGTTGACCAGCTGACGTCACAGTGACGTAATGCTGATGTAATAACTCATTTTCTGGAATTAGTTAATTCTAAATAATTCAGAAAATTCCAGAAAATGCCCAAAACTTCTAAAAATCATAGAAAATCAACTGTAACTCCAAATGAAATAAATTATATATGAAAAATTATCAGAAAAATTCAAGGAATCTGTTTATGGAATTTTCATGCATGTTAGAACAACTTATGGCTGCTGATTAGGCCAATTCATATAAATGGAATTTAAACTCTCACATATGGAGTTTGAATTTGAACCTAGGATTCAAACCAACTCCATTTAACATGTTGCTAGTTGCATTAGCTCAAACCATAGCATATTGACATGTCATGATCATGCATCATATTGTGCATTGCATTGATTGTGTTTCTTTCTCCTGTTGCCGGTATTTGTCCCCTGCCGATAGACGTGGTTTCGACGATGGGTTAGATGACACCGATGAAGAGCTATAATATCTTCAGAAGTGCCAGGCAAGCAAAACCCCCTTGTTCATTCCGATACAAGACCACTCTCTCGCTCATGCTCTCTTTTACTGCATTAGGACAGCAACGATTCATCTGTTACTTGTTGCGGTAGTTGAACCCCTTATCCTCTGCATGACCTGTCATTGCCACAGTAAATAGATGAAACCCACTAGCATGAGTAGGAGTTGTTTGAGCCCTGATGTGCCTACTCATCCATGCTTGTTTGTCATGCCTGCTACTGCTTAGAGTTGAGTCAGGTCTGATTCATCGGGGATGGATCGAAGGTGTGTAAACATGTCCTACCGTGTGTGAGCTAAGTGTATGAACACGTTTTGGTAAAGGTAGCAGTGAGAGGCCATCTAGGAGTACATGGTGGGTTGTCTCATTGAAACCGTTCTTAGCAACTGAGTTCTGTGTCTGTGATCCATGAACAGCTACTACCACTCACTGGGATCCTTAATTGACCCTCTTGGCTTCTTAATCACCCTAGTCCTCTGTCCAGGAGTTCCAACTAGTTTTTGGTGTTTGTAGGATATGTGTTGGCGGCGGTGCGTAGCGCTGACCCCAGGGGTGGGCTATGTTGCGGTAGATACACCGTGGCCGGGCATGCCGGGCGCCCGTTTGGTGTCTCGGAACCCTGTACACATCGTTCGGGGCCGTATGTGGAAACCTCGGCCGGACTCCCTGCGGATGGAACCTGGATAGGCGATAAAACTGGACTAGAGACTTAAGTGTTTAGGTAGGCTGTGGCCGACACCCTCGTTGGGCTTCCGCTTGAAGGTTGCCGAGTACATGTCGTGTAAACGACGGTAAGTGGTGGGAGCGTGTGTGAAGAAGTACACCCCTGCAGGGTTATCATTATCTATTCGAATAGCCGGATTCCTTGGATATGGAAACTTGGACCCCTTGCATAGATCATAGACAAGTGAAAGTGGATACTCTAAGACTCGCAAGATAAGTGTGAGTGCTATGGATGGCCTTCTCGTAGGGAGACGGGAGCGGATCCATAGTGGTGTATTGAATGGTGAATATGTGGACTCGTGTGCGCCACCTCAAAAGAGTTGCTTGAAGTCGTAGTTCAGGTTAGCCACTGAGTCAATGCTGGCTTGCTGCAGTTAAACTCCACCACCCCCCTTGTTGATACCGATGCATATGTAGCTAGTTCTGATGTAAGTCTTGCTGGGTACATTTGTACTCATGTTTGCCTATTTTATGTTTTGCAGAGAGACGTCAGTCTCGCTAGTAGTTCCACGTGGACTTTGACGTTTAGCTTGATACCTCAGCTACGATCTTGTGCCCTTGGCAGGATCTGGTAGATAGTCAGGCTTCTTAGCCCTTTTCATTTGTAGATGTCTGTTCTCAGACATGTTAAGCTTCCGCATGTGCTTTGACTTGTATGCTATGATTGTTGGGTCATGAGACCCATGTTTGTAATATCTCGCTCCTCGGAGCCTAATGAATAAATACTTTGAGTCGTAGAGTTATGTTGTGATGCCATGTTGTATTTACACATATCGAGCATATTGTGTGTATGATTGAAATGCTTGGTATGTGTGGGATCCGACAATCTAGTTGTTTATCCTTGGCAGCCTCTCTTATGGGGAAATGTAGTCCAGTGCTTCCTTGAGCCATAGTAGTCCGCTACAGCCCGGTTCACCGGAGTCCTGCTAGCCCAGCACTACTGCTCAGATCACTTGACTGGCCGGCATGTGTTTCACTTCGTTCCTGTGTCTGTCCCTTCGGGGAAATGTCACGTGGTGACATCCGGAGTCCTGCCTAGCCTGCTACAGCCCGGGTTCCCGGAGTCCTATTAGCCCAGTGCTACAGTTGGATTCACACGCTGCTGACCGGCATGCTCGATGTGATTCATGTATGCCTGTCCCCATAGGTTAGTGCCGCTTTGGGTTCACGACTAGCCATGTCGGCCCAGGTTCTCTGTCATATGGATGCTAGCAACATTATCATATACGTGAGCCAAAAGGCGCAAACGGTCCTGGGCCATGGTAAGGCGACACCCGTGGGAATACCGTGCGTGAGGCCGCAAAGTGATATGAGGTGTTACCGGCTAGATCGATGTGACTTGGAATCGGGGTCCTGACAGCGTTGGTATCAGAGCCTGACTGCCTGTAGGATTACCAAGCCAAACTGGTCGAAGTTGAGTCTAGAACTGCTTTAGTTATATAAGGGAATTGATTGTGGAAGGGAACGTAATGCTCTTTTACTCCTTTACCCTATGCCCTTCTGATCTGAGTCAACCTCTTCTTTTCTACGGGCATTAAGAATTAGGCCTTCTCATCTATCTATCAGGATGACGTGCTACTAATCCATAGACTCATTGGAATGATGGATTCAAGCCCAGTTCAGTTTCTGCCACTTTCGTGTGTTCATAGTTTTTCTCGGAACCTTGATATTATGATTCTGAGTGGTCATGCCACCATTTTTGCAGGATATCTCAAATCTTTTCGAGCATTTACAGCCGTTATGCTGTCCGAGACATCCCAGGTCTCTACATAGTCTGATGCATTTGCAAACCCTTTCTTTCCATTCTTGATGTCCTTTGGGGCCAGTTTAATCACACTAATCGGTGAGTTGAGGTACTCTGTTGCCTCGACATATATGTTGGAGCTATTACTATGATGCTAGGTGTTTTAGGGAGTCACCTAGTGATCTAGCCATGTTTTGTATTCCCAGTGTGTGATTCTGGCCATTATTCTCAAAAGCATCCCGTGATGCCGTGTAGTGGTAGGTATTCTATTCATGGGTTCTTGAACCCGAGATTCACTCTACTTTACCTCTTGTTGATAGTGTTGCTAGTTCCTTTAGGATATTAGTAACCTTTGCATTAGTCCTCGAGGTCCGTGGTTTATCCTTCTTCCAAATACTATGAACCGCCTATGGCAGAAGTTCTTTGAACCTTAAGATCACAACTAGAGTGCTCTTGATGAGTTCTCCATTCTTCATTGTGAATCTGCCAGTCCTATCTTTCTGCATGGGTTATCCGGAAGAAATAACATGCTAATCCATGCATCCATAACTCAGAAAAATTATATATTCCTTTGAGTTGTCCCTCTTTAGTTGTTTTCTGACCCTCGTCTATCAATTGATAGTCAGGAGTAGTTTTGCATTCGTGTTATCGATGCTTATTATTCTTGTGGTCTATCAAGCCATTCTATTCTGGAATGACTAGGAGAAACAAACTCCAGTACCTCATCCATATCCAGGATTGGGCCAAAGCAGTTGTATTCCGCAGATCAAAATGCCATCCAACTTTTGCTTTGCTCTACCTTGGAGTGTTACCATCTTTATGTCAGGAGTGTCATGAGAATTGCACCACCTCTTATGAATTCTTGACGCAGTAATACTTCTTGCCATCATTGTTCATTCCTCAGTCCCGTGTTATTATAACCGGAATGCCGACAAGTGAATCGTGGTGTGTGAAAGCAATATTCCTAGCAACTCCGTTGCTTGGTAGTTAATGGACAATACTCTCATTCTTAGTGTGCTGGTAATTAAATCACCATCCTAAGATTGACCGTGCTACCTAGTCCATATTTCCGGGTGCACTCATCGACCAATGAGTTAGGAATGTGAATCCCTCGCTCCTTGATCATATTGTCTTGCCCTCAAAAGCAAGATTGTTCTCGAGCTTAATAACATATCGGTGGTTCGTGATTTTCCGAATATCTTCTCGGAAGTGTTACCAGGTTGTCACCTGACCGTTATGTTGAGTTCGTGAACAAGTTGGTTTTCCGATAAACCACTTTTCTCCAAGAACCTGTGTTGGATACCCCTGAGCTAGTTGGTTAAGCTTAACAACAACTTGGAGAGTTGGAAGATAAAAGCTTGACCTACCATGCTCATCCCTAAGGGATATCCTTGTGTGTGTGTGTGTTGAAGAAAGATGATATCTTCATCGACTGATCCCCGTGATCAGTTGTTGGATCTATTATCTTGTCCAAACCTTGATTTGAGTGTGGGCTATCGTCAAATCAAATCAGAACCAACGATGTTCGTAATGTTGTCTTACTTGCGGTTGTCCCTCGAGCATACACCATTATATCTTTGGTCTGACCAATACTATCACATTGTTCACATAGTGGTGGAAGTCCAGTGATATGGAGATTCCGATGAGTTGCTGTTAAGCCCATCAGCAGCATTTTGTCTCCCCCATGATTCACGTTGAACATTACACTAGTGTTGGAAACTTTATAAGCATTGCCCTCATGTCCCGATCATGAAGCATATGTCCGGTTGAAAGGTGTGACTTCCTCTAATTCATGTGCATCTGATGTAAGTTGCCGCCGTGAATTCGAGAAAGTTTGTTTTGCTTCCTCTGGAATCATCCCAAGTCAGTCATGCATGTGCGAAGTATTCTATGGTCTGATAGACTGATCATCTACATTCTATACGTATCCCTAGCACACCAAGCCACTGATTGATTTGTTCAAGGAGAAGAAGTTTCTTCTTAAGAGTTAGACCTACGCAAGGACTCGGTAGTGTTTCATTTTAAGACTACCAGGTGACCATGCTTGTCTAGGACAACGTGTTCACATGCTTGTAGCAGAACCGGCTCATGTTTTGGAGCTTACTACCGTAGTTCATTCCCCCGAGAACCTTGCAACGTCGTCTCGTCGATTTGTGTTGCAAACCTTCATTTTCCTTTCTAGACTCGATGAGTCTGGAATATCCTGACACCAACCAGATCTGAATCTCAGGCAGATATGATGGTTGGAGCATTTTCCAAGAACTATAATATTGGTCTCTCGATAACCGGTAAAGTGGATGTCGTGGCCAACACATTCAGCTGGAAGACCTATTATTGTAGTATCTCGATTGAAGAAAGATGGCCACCTTCCCATGAGAATTTCGTAGGATTTACCTCCATAGTTAATCCTTACGGAATCTTGAGCTTCCGAAGTCCGACCTTTTACTTGATGTTCTAGATATTAAACCATATCTATGGATGGATTATGCTAGCACATCAAGGAGAACATTAGAAGCGGAGTGCTAAATGTCTCTCGGTCCATCATCCAGATTTTGTTTCCTTGGCATCGCTAAGGTGAAATCTGAGGAAGTGTTATCTTCCTTTGCATCTGCATTATCCATCACCATTCATCATGGTGGTATGTTGTGTTGCCAGGACCCTTGACACGGATATTGGCAGAACCTTGATGGATACGGAAATGCTCAAGTTCTTGAGAGCACGCTCAGGCACTAGGTTCTGATGTTGTCGTTAACTGGAATGTGCCTCTGTCTTCTCAGTTGTTCGATAGCCATCCAATTGGTGGAATCACCTTTGCCGGTGAACCTTCTCCCCAGTTACTAGAATCATTCCCAACAATTGCATTTTGTTCCCAGCCTGCACCTCAGTAGTTGTTGTTTAGGATCATCTTCAAAAGTGGACTTACCATGGGTCCCATCCATCTCCGATGATAAGCAAAAATCATCCATTGCGTTGTCTTCAACAAGGTAGTCCAGACCATCCATCCTAGTCCAAGTATGCCATCTCTTCAAGCTATCTCAAACGATCAATTGTGAATTGCCTTAAGCTGGTACGAAAAGTTTCAATGATCTATGGGTCAAAAGTAATTCTTTTTGCCACTTAAGGGAATAGTTCTTCGAGTCACCCTCCCCGAGGTGACCTGTTTTGGAATCATGGAAATTTCCCTCGCTACTTTGAAACCCTCGTCAAATTGTTTCTTCTATCACTCCTGATGCAAGTTTTGCCTCTCAGCTCCAGAGATGTTCCTATGTCTCACTCCATGAGTTGATCCTGAGTTGTTCGATCTCCGAGAAGATCGATCCTTCTGGAGTTTTCCCTTCCCTCTCATTGTCATGTTGGTTGGAGTTCTCAGAGCAAGACATCGAGACAATGACGGTGATCGAATCAACAACCTTATGAGATGCAACCGGGATCGTGAAGATCGTGTCGGTCTTGTGCCCCCCTTCCTTCTTACCTCACGTCTTGAATCTCGGGCCAAGATTCTTGTTTAGTGGGGGTGAGTTGTCACAGCCCTAGATTTTGCTTGTAGCTTTTTACCTGAGTGAGCATCATGCATCATGTCTAAATTCTGAAAGTTGAATTGAGGTTAATTGAAACCCTCATAAAACCTTTCAAAAATGATCAACATTAAAATCTTCTCAAAGAAGCCCAAGAAAATGTTGCTGTTAAACCTTGAAAAATATTGGCAAGAGGTAAAACTTAAAACAATATTTTTGGAATCTCAGAGATATTTATTTTGGGCCTTTGAATTAATTCAATAACTATTTGCATTGGATATATATTCTTTATATAATTAATATATGTGCAACAATTCTGGAAGTTTTTATGTGGTTTGGGATATTTTAGTTCTAGTCACATAATTATTTTCAGGATTTTATTAAATGGTTTGGTGTTAAAACTAAACCCAAACAATTGGAGAAAAATAGAAAACAGAACAATTAATAAAACAGAGATGAGAGAGAAGCCCACCTGAGCCTTACCTGGCGGCCCAACTGGCCGGCCCGGCCCAACTGGCCCCCTCCCCTGTCGTCTTCCTCCTTGCCAGGAGGATGAGCACGTGGCCGCGGCGCGCTGGCATGCGCCTCGCCAGCTCCTGCTCGCCGTCGAGGGCCTGGACGCCTCCACGAGTACCACGCCACCTCCCCGACCCCCCTCTCACTTCTCCCTTGCTCTCTGGACCTCCCTCCCCCTCGCTCCTCTGATTCCCCCCCCCATGGCCGAGCATGCCCGTCGCCGCCGCTTGCTGTTGCCACGGCCACTGGCCATCCCTCACCCATCCAACATGCTCACGAGCTCCGCCTCATCTGCCGCTTCCTCCTTGACGATTCTCCCGGCCTCGGACGCGCTGCTTCATCGTCACCATCGCCGTTTCCGTCGCCGGCCACCGAAGCTCATCGCCGTCGATTCGGGAGCTACCGGACGTCCCCGACCCCGCCCTCGCACTCGTTGGACTCGCGGTGAGCTCCTCTACCGATTCCCCCTACTCCCATGCCCACTAGCCCATCGTAGCACCCGTTCCCGTCGAGCCCAAGAGCTTGGCTCTGCCGGGCATGCCGCCACCGTGACCACAGCCGCGCAAACTCGCAACCGAACACTCCATCGCACTTGTTGCATCCCCAGGAGGTCAACGCAATCGCTAGCCGGCCCCCTAGTGCATCGCAGCCTCGTGCCCGCATGTTCCCGAACTCCGGCCGCCGCAAAAGTTGCCGCCGCCGTCGATTTAGTCAACCTCGGCGCAAGGTGTTGCCACCGCTGGATGCGCGAGTCTCCCAGCTCGCCGTAGCCGCAAACCACGAGCGAAACGATGCTCTGTTGCTCCATCCCGAGCATCTCCGGTGAGCCACCGCCGTGCTTTTGGTCGCCGGCGTCGACCGCTGACGTGGTCTCTTAATTAAGACTAATCACCACTAATCCCTCTCTAACAGATGCTGACAGACGGGCCCCACCCGTTAATTAACCATAGGGTTATACCCTGTTTAATTTAAGCTAATGACCGTGGCCCCACCGGTCAGTTTGACCTAGCCACGTCACACGTTGACCGACCCTACCCGTCAGTGTTGACTTTGCTGACGCGGCAGTTGACCGGTCCCACATGTCATCTACCCAAACCAGCCCTGTTACACTGACCCGTGGGTCCCAGCCGTCAGGTTTGACTCTGGGCGACCGTTTTGACCAGCTGACGTCACAGTGACGTAATGCTGACGCAATAATTCATTTTCTGGAATTAGTTAATTCTAAATAATTCAGAAAATTCCAGAAAATGCCCAAAACTTCTAAAAATCATAGAAAATCAACCGTAGCTCCAAATGAAATAAATTATATATGAAAAATTATCAAAAAAATTCAAGGAATCTGTTTATGGCATTTTCATGCATGTTAGAACAACTTATGGCTGCTGATTAGGCCAATTCATATAAATGGAATTTAAACTCTCACATATGGAGTTTGAATTTGAACTTGTGGTTCAAGCCAACTCCATTTAACATGTTGCTAGTTGCATTAGCTCAAACCATAGCATATTGACATGTCATGATCATGCATCATATTGTGCATTGCATTGATTGTGTTTCTTTCTCCTGTTGCCGGTATTTGTCCCCTCCTGATAGACGTGGTTTCGACGATGGGTTCGATGACACCGATGAAGAGCTATAATATCTTCAGAAGTGCCAGGCAAGCAAAACCCCTTGTTCATTCCGATACAAGCCCACTCTCTCGCTCCTGCTCTCTTTTACTGCATTAGGACAACAACGATTCATCTGTTACTTGTTGCGGTAGTTGAACCCCTTATCCTCTGCATGACCTGTCATTGCCACAGTAAATAGATGAAACCCACTAGCATGAGTATGAGTTGTTTGAGCCCTGATGTGCCTACTCATCCATGCTTGTTTGTCATGCCTGCTACTGCTTAGAGTTGAGTCAGGTCTAATTCATCGGGGATGGATCGAAGGTGTGTAAACATGTCCTACCGTGTGTGAGCTAAGTGTATGAACACGTTTTGGTAAAGGTAGCGGTGAGAGGCCATGTAGGAGTCCATGGTGGGTTGTCTCATTGAAACCGTTCTTAGGAACTGAGTTCTGTGTCTGTGATCCATGAACAGCTACTACCACTCATTGGGATCCTTAATTGACCCTCTCGACTTCTTAATCACCCTAGTCCTCTGTCCAGGAGTTGCAGCTAGTTTCTGGTGTTTGTAGGATATGTGTTGGCGGCCGTGTGTAGCGCTGACCGCAGGGGTGGGCTATGTTGTGGTAGATACACCGTGGCCGGGCATGCCGGGTGCCCGTTTGGTGTCTCGGAACCCTGTACACATCGTTCGGGGCCGTATGTGGAAACCTCGGTCGGACTCCCTGCGGATGGAACCTGGATAGGCGATAAACCTGGACTAGAGACTTAAGTGTTTAGGTAGGCCGTGGCCGACACCCTCGTTGGGCTTCCGCTTGAAGGTTGCCGAGTACATGTCGTGTAAACGACGGTAAGTGGTGGGAGCGTGTGTGAAGAAGTACACCCCTGCAGGGTTATCATTATCTATTCGAATAGCCGGATTCCTCGGATATGGAAACTTGGACCCCTTGCATAGTTCATAGACAAGTGAAAGTGGATACTCTAAAACTCTCAAGATAAGTGTGAGTGCTATGGATGGCCTTCTCGTAGGGAGACGGGAGCGGATCCATAGTGGTGTATTGAATGGTGAATATGTGGACTCGTGTGCGCCACCTCAAAAGAGTTGCTTGCAGTCGTAGTTCAGGTTAGCCACTGAGTCAAAGCTGGCTTGCTGCAGTTAAACTCCACCACCCCCCTTGTTGATACCGATGCATATGTAGCTAGTTCTGATGTAAGTCTTGCTGGGTACATTTGTACTCACATTTTCCTATTTTATGTTTTGCAGAGAGACGTCAGTCTCGCTAGTAGTTCCGCGTGGACTTCGACGTTTAGCTTGATACCTTAGCTACGATCTTGTGCCCTTGGCAGGATCTGGTAGATAGTCAGGCTTCTTAGCCCTTTTCATTTGTAGATGTCTGTTCTCAGACATGTTAAGCTTCCGCATGTGCTTTGACTTGTATGCTATGATTGTTGGGTCATGAGACCCATGTTTGTAATATCTCGCTCCTCGGAGCCTAATGAATAAATACGTTGAGTCGTAGAGTTATGTTGTGATGCCATGTTGTATTTACACATATCGAGCATATTGTGTGTATGATTGAAATGCTTGGTATGTGTGGGATCCGACAATCTAGTTGTTTATCCTTGGCAGCCTCTCTTATGGGGAAATGTAGTCCAGTGCTTCCTTGAGCCATAGTAGTCCGCTACAGCCCGGTTCACCGGAGTCCTGCTAGCCCAGCACTACTGCTCAGATCACTTGACTGTCCGGCATGTGTTTCACTTCGTTCCTGTGTCTGTCCCTTCGGGGAAATGTCACGTGGTGACATCCGGAGTCCTGCCTAGCCTGCTACAGCCCGGGTTCCTGGAGTCCTGTTAGCCCAGTGCTACAGCCCGGATTCACACGCTGCTGACCGACATGCTCGATGTGATTCATGTATGCCTGTCCCCATAGGTTAGTGCCGCTTTGGGTTCACGACTAGCCATGTCGGCCCGGGTTCTCTGTCATATGGATGCTAGCGACATTATCATATACGTGAGCCAAAAGGCGCAAACAGTCCCGGGCCAGGGTAAGGCGACACCCGTGGGAATACCATGCGTGAGGCCGCAAAGTGATATGAGGTGTTACCGGCTAGATCGATGTGACTTGGAATCGGGGTCCTGACATCCGGTTTACACAATTTACATACATGTATGTCTTTATTCCGTCGTATCTTATATATCACCATGAATGATCTATAAACCGGTATTTCCTTTCAGCTTTTCGCTTGCAATGGCCAAACAGTTCTATGCTTGTAACTGGGCATCTTCCCGAGTCATCGAAGAACAGCTTAACGAAATGGTTAGGATTGGTACTTTGCCAAAAAAGAATGAAATCCGGTGGCGAGTTCCTGGATCGGAAAATCCTCCTACCCCTAAGCAGGGTGAGGTAGTGGTATTTGTTGACCATATAGGCCGTGGTTTCAAACCACCCGGGTCAAAGTTTTTTCGGGACATGCTTGCCAGTTTCTAGCTCCACCCTCAAGATATTGGACCCAACTCGGTGTCCAATATATGCAACTTCCAAGTCTTCTGTGAAGTGTACTTACAAGAAGAACCAACTGCTGAGCTGTTCCAAGATTTTTTTCATCTGAACCGGCGCACGGAATTTGTAGACGGACCCAACACTGAACTTGGTGGCGTCTCTATTCAAAAATGGAAAGAGGTTGAGTTCCCTCATGCCAAGCTGCATAGTCACCCCAAAGATTGGAGCCAAACTTTTTCTACTGTAAAGATACCTCCCCTGAAGATGAGAACCCTCTGCCGGGCTATCGTGCCCACCGGCTCTCCAAAACTCATCCATTGTCGCAATGTTTAAGTGCTACGGAACGGGCCTCATATGCCCCTCAACTCGCCAAGCTCCGAGCCTTTATGGCCAACGGTTTATCAGGCGTCGACTTTGTGCATTGCTGGATATCCTGGAGCATCTTGCCATTAAGCCACCGCTCCAGTTTAATGTGTGAGTACACTGGTGAAGTAGAAGACTCCCAACGCAACATCAACATTCAATTAGCTGATGAAGAAGTTACTGAGGGTGACAAGAAGATTTTGAACGAAGCAGAATATGTCTGCCACCAATCCGGCTTAAACAACTTTTATACAAAAAACAAACTGCCTGCTGTAAGTACTGTCCTTCCTTTTTATCTTCGACATCTTTTTAAACTGTTCAACCTGCGAATAACCTTCTGCTTGTTTATAAACAAGGTGATCATCCATTCTGGAAGAAGAAACCTGCAGAGAAAGCGGCAAAGCCATCCCGTCCCAAAACAAAAGCCGTCAAGAGATCCTCAAAATGGAAGGCAGCTGAACGCATCAGCATGGAACTTGATGACGACGCAGATGAACCAGAAGTTGAGGTAGAACTTGATTCACTTGGCTCCCTTTTCATGCATCTCATTAACAATGATACTTATCAGGAGGACGTGGAGGGCAGCTAGGCTGACGATGTAGAGGTAATTACCCTTTTCTCCGGTTCAGACTCTATGCCAACACAAAAAACCCGTCAAGCGGTCCGAAAGTAAGCTTTTCTCATCCTCTTGCTTACTTGGATCCAACATTTATTTTGAAGACGCGGCAGCACGAGGCTCGCCGGACAACCCGACATAGCGGCCAACAGGTCACTTCGGCCGGTTTACCTGACACCCCAGTTCGGAAGCGCCGATTTGAGGTCTCCCCCACTTCTGACAATTCTTATCCCAAGGCAGGTTATTTCCGACAACCTCTTAATCCATCTATTTCAAATTATCAGGTGACACCTCCCTCATCCTCTGGCGAGTCAACAGCGACCCAACTTCCTCCTCTCAAAACCGTAGCTGGGTAAGTACTTGAACTCCTTCTTTTGATGTTGTTTATACTTTGTAGTGTGCTTTAACTTTCACATTTGTTGCTATTTTAGGGCCAAAGCTAGACCCAGCAAAAAGGCTCGGGTGAACAATCCGCCCGAAGACCAGGTGGTTCATGAACCAGAACAAATGGTTGAACCAGAACAGACGACTGAACCGGAGGGTCCAAATCCAGAAGCCACGTTTCACGAACCACCCCCTCAAGATCTGAATATTGATAATCAACCAAAAGCTGACACTGCTATACCTGACAGTGAACAGAAAATCCAATCCGGGCTGACGACAGGTCTTCTAGTCGGGTGAGAGCCACTGACACTCCACCATCACCTATAAAAACTACTCGAGGCCAAGGAGACGATGTTATCATTACCGGTATGGGCCATAGCTCTCCTGGCCATCCTGTAATCTTGGCCAAACATAGTGGGAAGGAAGAGCGTGCTGCCATGGAGAAGGGTAAATGGAGCACTGACTTGTCAAGCTACACCCATCTCAGCGCTGAAGAACTCCACTCCGGCTTTTTAAACCGCCTACACTCAAACCATGATTATGAAGCCGGTTTGGTGAACTTGATGAAGGAACGCTACGAGGTATTTTCATCACCTTTCCTTTCTTGAGTCCAATGTCTAAACATCAGGCCAAGTAGCCCCCAAGGGCCAGTTTTATGATGTTAATCGTAAACTGGGACTTTGTAAGATCTTAATCCTTGCATGCTGATCTTTAATGTGTCAAGTCCTCAGTAAAAACAAAACAGGTACTTTATCATTGTATTCATGTAGTTTTCATCGGTGTAGCCCCCAAGGGCCGGTTTAGCTTTGCGAGGTAAACCGGGTCTTGAATCAATGCGTCAGTTTTAAACAGATGTACATTAGCCCCCAAGAATTAAGGAATGCTTGCATTGTACTTGAGACTTGTGAAAGATTTGTTGATAATAGAGAAAATAGGCATTAGCCCCCAAGTACAAAGTGCATAACTTGTTATACGCTTGGTACTTAGAAAATACATATCTCGTTGTCGACATATCTTCACCTTTGCAGGCCGAGCTAAGTAAGAGCGATGCTCAAACCGCTGATCTTCAAGAGAACGTAAAATCTCAACAAGCAGAGGCTTCCAAAGCGAAAGAGGAACTGACCAATTCCCTGGCAGCTATGGAGAAGTTGAAAGAGACTTTCAACAAGGAACGTGCTGACTGGGAAACAGAAAAGGACGGTTTAACCAGGAAAGCCGAGGATGCAGAAGCAGCCCTGAAGCCAGTGGTAGACGAACTAACCGGCTTGAAGCGGCAGATTGATGCCAAGACGTCCGCTATATTTGGTAAGTACCTCCTCATGCCGTTTGTCTAATTCATAAAATCTTATCATTGACCGGTTTACTGATACTAAACCGTGACAGGGACCCGCATTGCTCATCTAGGCTCTGACATGCGGATGAAGCTTAAAGCGGCGTACACCTTAATGGAACAACTATATTCTGGATCCCAGCGTGCTATTTGCACTGCAGCGTATAACAAGCCAGCGCCGTCATTAATAAAGGAAACACTTGAGAAGCTGGCCATGCTACCTGCCCGGATTACAGAACTGAAGAAAGTAGCCGCAAGAGTAGGAGCGCTGACCGCACTAATCCGGGCCAAGGCATGGATTCCGGATCTTGAAGCGGCAGATATCATTAAAGGATATCCAGGTGTGAAGGACGACGGTTCATACTTCAACAATGATGATCTCTGAAAGCTGACAAAGGAGATGCAACCAATAGCCAGCAAACTGGCGGAGGACACAGACCTATCTCATTTCCAGCCGGTTTACGACGCTGAAGGAAAGAGACAGCCTGCCATGATCCATGATGTTGAAGAACTTGTGCCTCCAATCTGTAAGCATACTTACGCTCCTGACATTGACCACTCCAGCCTTATCCATGAAGAGGCCGTATTTCAAGCTTTAACCGGAATCGATTGGTCAATGGTTGATTTCCAGCGTCTGGGGAGGGATGAAGCGGAGGTGACTGTACAAGATGTCCCTCAATCGTCAAGCCGTCCCGATGAACCATCCTAAACCGGTGACCGATTTATCAGGTATAGTCTACCACTGCTTGAAATAATTATTCAATTTGGGCCGTTTTGAAGCTTCTTGTAATAGGATAGCAGAAACACCTTTATCTGTCATGTCATCGAGCATGCTTGTGTTGCTTGATATTTTGAAAACTTGTTCCACTTTTGGGATATATTTATGCATAGTCCATTATACTTTGTGTTCCTGCATATAAGAACTTGAAAGCGTCCTAGTGGTTTACCACTACACGGGTCATGGTGCCCAAAAGATATACATAACTTAGATGGATAACCAAGATTTATATTAACCAGATAAAATAAATAATATCTGTGACATACCTCGTTCGCTGACCAACTGCTTGTATGGTAAAGGTGAAAAAACACCAATCCGGAGTGTTGTCAACTCCTTGCCCTCTTGCCGGTTCATATAGAAACCATATTGGGCTATAATAGCCGCATAATGCTGTTGACATTTAGTCAAAAACCAGACCGGAAGAATATACTACCGATTTAAAACAGATCATGTACTGACAACTAAGCGTTGAAAGTCATGCCGGGTTGTAAAGAACACCGGTTTTATCAGAAAATATTCATAAATCCCTTATCAGAAAAAAACAGCAAAGACAAGAAATATGCAAGGCTTTTCATGGGCTGCCAGGCCCTAAATCGAGGCATTTCATGGGCTGCCAGGCCGCTGAGTTAAACCATTTTGCAAAGCCTATCAAGATGGACCTCAATCTTTAACCAATCATCGTTTTAACTTTGACAAGTTCAAGGTCCATGGGATTGACTTGTTAAACATTTGATGGGTCATACCAGGTTTACCTGGACGGAGTGGCTTACTTAAAGAGGCAGGATAACCCGGGGTTTTAGGTGAATACACCTGGCTTCCAAGCCTGGCCTTATAGCCTATTACAAGGGTTCAAGCTCACTGCTCTTTGAGAAGCAAGGAGCCCCCAGGTAATATGTGAGCTATGCTCAGTGGTTACCTATGTTTGAACTATGGTTAATGCAACAGATTCTCTTTGGCTCCACGTAATTTCCTTTTGGCCTTAAAGCCTATCAAGAGGTGTAGCTATGGTGTGAAGACAACCAAGCCCCCTAGTGATATCCCTTTTTGGTTTTAAACCGATCAAGAGGTGTAGCTATGGTTCGGATATGACCAAGCCCCCTAGTGATTTTCTTTATATCTGTGTGGCCGTATAGGCCGGTTTAACAAAACTCCGCTTTGTTAGTAGGAGCTCTTGTAGGCTCACACATGATGTAAAAAGAACAGAGACCCCGCTTTATTTGAGGCTTCGGTTTATTATATAATATATACATTGTCATACATATGTACATAAGAAGAGCCTGTGGCTCAAGTATAGTAAGGTCGAAGAAGAGCTATATTCCACGACCGCTTGGTCTCCTCCTCCGATTTACGTGAGTCCTTGTGTTTTCGAACATCAATGAGGTAGTATGACCCGTTGTGCAGATTCTTGCTGACCACAAAAGGTCCTTCCCAAGGTGGGGATAACTTGTGCATATCAGTCTGATCCTGGATGAGCCGGAGCACCAGATCACCCTCTTGGAAAGTTCTGGTCCTAACCCGGTGGCTGTGATAACATCGGAGATCTTGTTGATAATTCGTCCAACGTGCTGTTGCGAGATCACGCTCCTCATCTAACAGGCCCAGTGAGTCCTGACGTGCCTTCTCATGGTCAGCTTCAACATAAGCTGCCACACGGGGTGAGTCGTGACGGATGTCACTAGGAAGAACTGCCTCTGCTCCATAAACCATGAAGAAAGGTGTGTAACCCGTAGATCTGTTAGGTGTGGTGTTGATGCTCCATAACACAGATGGTAACTCCTCCACCCAACAACCCGGTGTCCTCTTTAAAGGAACCATAAGCCGAGGTTTAATACCTCGCAAGATTTCTTGATTTGTTCTCTCTGCTTGACCATTAGATTGGGGGTGAGCCACTGATGCTACATCAAGACAGATGTGCTCACGCTGGCAAAATTCCTCCATCTCACCCTTTCACAGATTAGTACCATTATCAGTTATAATACTATGTGGAAAGCCAAACCGGAATATCATCATTTTGATGAACTGAACCGCTGTGGCCGCATCACACTTACTGACTGGCTCTGCTTATATCCATTTGGTAAACATGTCAACTGCCACTAACAGGTGAGTCTTTTTGTCCTTGGATCTCTTAAAGGGTCCAACCATATCAAGCCCCCAAGTTGCAAACAGCCAAGTGATTGGAATCATTCTCAACTCCTGAGCCGAAACATGAGTGCGACGTGCAAATTTTTGACAGCCATCACACCTTTTGACTAAATCCTCAGCATCAGCATGAGCTGTCAACCAATAGAAACCGTGACGAAAAGCCTTAGCTACCAAGTATTTTGAACCGGCGTGGTGACCACAATCTCCTTAATGGATTTCTCGCAAAATTTCACAACCCTCTTGAGGAGATACACAACGCTGAATTGCCCCTGTGATGTTGTGACGTTGTAACTCCCCATTTATTACGGTCATTGACTTGGAATGCCGGATTATCTACCGGGCCGAGGTTTCATCCTTCGGTAACTCGCGCCGGTTCATGTAAGCCAGGTACGGGATTGTCCAATCCGGTATAACATGCAAAGCTGCCACCAATTGAGCCTCCGGGTCAGGAATAGCCAACTCCTCCTTTGTTCGTATCTTGACCGAAGGATTATGCAGTACGTTGAGGAAGACATTTGGTGGGACTGGTTTACGCTGAGAGCCAAGGCGGCTTAAAGCATCCACCGCTTCATTCTTTCGCCGGTCTATATGGTCAACTTGATAACCCTTGAAATGACCAACCACTATGTCCACCTCTCATCGATACACAGCCATGAGTGGGTCCTTAGAATCCCAAGTACCAGATACCTATTGAGCCACCAGGTCCGAGTCACTGAAGCACTTTACTCGGCTTAAGTTCATCTCCTTAGCCATCCGAAGACCGTGGAGTAGGACCTCGTACTCAGCTGCATTGTTAGTACAAGGGAACATTAAGCAAAGAACATAACAAAACTTGTCACCTCGCGAGGAAGTTAATATAACTCCAGCCCCCGAGTCCTCTAATTGCCTGGACCCATCAAAGTGAATAGTCCAATACGTGTTATCTGGCTTTTCCTCTGGTGCCTGCAACTCTGTCCAATCATTGATGAAGTCCACAAGTGCTTAAGATTTGATTGCCATGCGAGGTGTATACTTGAGCCCGTGAGGTCCAAGCTCAATAGCCAACTTGGCAATCCGGCCAGTTGCTTCTCTGTTTTGAATGATATCTCCCAGAGGGGATGAACTGACCACTGTGATAGGATAACCCTGAAAATAATGTTTGAGCTTCCGGCTTGCCATAAACACCCCATACATCAACTTCTGCCAATGTGGATACCTCTACTTTGATTCGATAAGTACCTCACTGATATAATAAACCGGTCGTTGAACCGGATATTCCTTTCCAGCCTCCTTGCTCTCCACAACAATAGCCACACTAACAGCCCTGGCATTACCAGCCACATACAACAGTAAAGGCTCTTTATCGATTCGAGCTGCAAGCACAGGCGGTTCAGCTAACTGCCTCTTCAGATCCTCAAACGCTTTATCAGCCGCATCGCTCCAAACAAAGTCATCCGTTTTCTTTAACATCTGGTATAAAGGGATAGCTTTCTCCCCGAGACGACTGATAAACTGGCTCAAAGCCGCAATCCGTCCGGCTAAATGTTGAACGCCATTGATACATGCCGGTTTAGCCAAAGACGTGATTGGTGAAATTTTTTCTGGATTAGCCTCAATGCCCCTGTTTGATACTAGAAAACCCAAGAGTTTGCCTGCCGGGACACCAAAGACACATTTTTCTGGGTTGAGCATCATCTGTAAACCCGGAGGTTATCAAAGGTTTCTCTCAGGTCATCTATCAATGTTTCCTCTTTCCTGGACTTTATCACAATATCATCCACATATGCATGAACATTGCATCCAATCTGCTTATGAAGACAATTCTGAACACAGTGTTGATAAGTCGCCTAGGCACTCTTGAGCCCAAAGGGCATGGAGACATAGCAGAAGGCTCCAAAGGGAGTTAAAAAAGTTGTCTTCTCCTGGTCCTTAACTACCATTTTGATCTGATGATAACCAGAATAAGCATCCGAAAAACACAAGTGGTCACAACCCGCCGTAGCATCAATAATCTGATCAATATGAGGGAGGGCAAAGGGATCCGCTGGGCAAGCCTTGTTCAAGTCTGTGTGGTCCACACACATACGCCAAGTGTTGTTTTTCTTGAGAACCAGCACCGGATTAGCCAACCACTCCGGGTGAAAGACCTCCATGATGAACCCTGCGGCCAACAACCGAGCTACCTCTTCACCAATAGCCTTGCGCCTTTCTTTGTTGAAGTGGCAGAGAAACTGTCTGACCGGTTTAAACTTAGGATCAATATTAAGTGTGTGCTCAGCGAGTTCCCTCGGTACACCTGGCATGTCAGAAGGCTTCCATGCAAAGATGTCCCAGTTCTCACGGATGAACTCGATGAGCCCTCTTTCCTATTTGGGATCCAGGTTAGCGCTGATGCTGAACTGCTTGGATGAATCGCCAGGAACAAAATCAACCATCTTAGTGTTTGTGGCCGATTTAAACTTCAACGCCGGATCATGCTCCGTAGTTGGCTTTTTCAAAGAAGTCATGTCTGCCGGATCAACTTTGTCCTTATAAAACTTTAGCTCTTCCGTGGCACAAACCGACTCAACATAAGCCGCATCTCCTTCCTCGCATTCCAAAGCAATCTTCCTGCTCCCATGTACTGTGATGGTCCATGTTGGTGTCAAAACCGGCGTATCTCGGGTAGGGGGGTCCCGAACTATGCGTCTATGCAGATGGTAACAGGAGACAAGGGACACGATGTTTTTACCCAGGTTCGGGCCCTCTCGATGGAGGTAAAACCCTACTCCTGCTTGATTGATATTTATGATATGGGTAGTACAAGAGTAGAACTACCACGAGATCAAGGAGGCTAAATCCTAGAAGCTAGTCTATGGTATGATTGTTGTTCGTCCTACGGACTAAAACCCTCCGATTTATATAGACACCGGAGAGGGCTAGGGTTACACAGAGTCGGTTACAATGGTAGGAGATCTACATATCCGTATCGCCAAGCTTGCCTTCCACGCCAAGGAAAGTCCCTTCCGGACACGGGACGAAGTCTTCAATCTTGTATCTTCATAGTCCAGGAGTCCGGCCGAAGGTATAGTCCGGCTATCCGGACACCCCCTAATCCAGGACTCCCTCAGTAGCCCCTGAACCTGGCTTCAATGACGATGAGTCTGGCGCGCAGATTGTCTTCGGCATTGCAAGGCGGGTTCCTCCTCCAAGTAATTCATAGAAGATTTTGAACACAAAGGTAGTGTCCGGCTCTGCAAAATAAGTTTCCACATATTGCCATAGAGATAATAATATTTACACAAATCTAATCTGCTGACGTATTCCGTAGCGTGACATCACACCACGGCCAAGTCTTTATTCGAATCGTTTTACTGTCCCACCTCAGCGCGTTTAGCGAGGCGGTTTCCTTGGCACGTCTTGTCAAAGCAGAGATCATGTCCCCTTATTCCAGGATTCTCATCAATACGGGCATGGGTAACCCAACCGCGCCATTGATTACGGTGCTTGGGAGATAAGCGAGTTTTACCAGGCTGGTGGGGAGGCATAGTCGCGTCCGCCCATATAAGGGGATAAGGATCCACCTTTTCATCCACGCCTTCTTCCTCCTTTGCCTATCCGTTTCCACTCGAGCTCCAACGCCCAAGTCCGCACACCCCACCTCAACCTTCTCCAGCCATGTCCGGAGCGGGAGGCAAGTGGATGGTCTCCTCTGTCACGGAGGGACACATCAAAAAACCGAGGAAGGCCGGATACTTGTCTAACGACATTGCGCACCGGCTTCCTGAAGAGGGGCAGCTCATCCCCACCCTAGGCCCCATAAGAGGGTGGTGTTCCTCCCCCATTTCCTCCGCGGACTGGGATTCCCTCTCCACCCATTTGTCCGGGGGCTCATGTTCTACTATGGCCTGGATTTCCACGATCTGGCCCCGACTTTGTCCTCAACATCTCGGCATTTATCGTCGTGTGCGAGGCGTTCCTCTGCATCCGCCCCCATTTCGGCCTATGGCTCAAGACTTTCAATGTCAAGCCGAAGGTGGTGCACGGCACCCAGGCGGAGTGTGGAGGCGCCATGGTGGGCAAGATGTCCAACGTCCTATGGCTCGAGGGCTCCTTCGTGGAGACCCTAAAGGGGTGGCAATCGGGGTGGTTTTACATCACCGAGCCGCGCGACCCTGAATGGGTCGTAGCCCCCGAGTTCCGATCCGGACCTCCTACGCGGCTCACCTCCTGGAAAGAGACGGGCCTGTCGTGGAGAGCTGACCGGACTCCAAACATGCGTCCAAACCCTGTTGGACAAGAAGCTCAAACTTGTCAATGTAATCCAGGTTATGCTCATCCGCCGGATCCTCCTGTGTCAACAATGGGCTTTCAACCTGTGGGAGTTCGACCTGGCGCAGCACCGAACTCTGAGCAGGCTCTTCAACACGACATACGAAGATGCCTGGAAGGTGCTTTTCAAGGGCGCCGAGGCCCCCGCATACGCTATCGAGGATCGTGGATTCAGCATGCAGCGTCACGCTAGTCTGGTAAGCTGTTTTTACCTTTTACAGGGTATTAGTTTTTCATAGTTTGACTCCATGCGGGATCTAAGCTCCCTTACCTTTGACAGGATTGGCAAGAGACGTCCGTACAGATCAACTATCCGGCTCCTTTGCCCGAAGGCCCAGCGGACGCTCGCTTGGCAAAGCTGCTGGTTCCGGCACCCTATGTGGTGCCAGAGAAGAAGGCCAAGAAGACGGCTGCGGGGACTAGAAAGAGTGCCCAGCGCCTAGAGGCGTCAGATTCATCATCCGACGACTCCAAGACGCACTCCTCCCGTGAAGACGAGGAGGAGGAAGAAGACACCTCTCCCCCTCCAGCGGGAGGAGGGAAGAAAAGGAAGGCCGCCCCAACTGGGGAGGCCGAAGGGTCCAAGAAGTGGAAAACCCTTCCTCCGGACTACTCCACCAACGCCGAAGACGGCGAAGAGGAGTGGCCGCTCAGGGCCAAGCCCCTGGCGAAATCGTAAGTATCCGGATACCAGAGTGATTCATAGTATTCCTCCATTGCACAGCTTTTCCTTACGTCGAACATGTTTATGCAGTCCACCCAAAGATCGGCTCGACGTATCGTCGAGCGGTTCCCTATATTCGTTGGATGTGAATTCGCTTCCGATGGCTACCTCCCCTGTCAGGACCCCGATCCTAAGTCACACCGATCTAGCATGTAACACATCATATCACTTTGCGGCCTCACGCACGGTATTCCCACGGGTGCCACCTTACCTGGCCCGGGACCGTTTGCGCCTTTTGGCTCACGTATATGATAGTGTCGCTAGCATTCATATGACAAAGAACCCGGGCTAACATGGCTAGTCGTGAACCCAAAGTGGCACTAGCTTACAGGGACAGGCATCCATGACCCAGCATCGAACGTGTCGGTCATCAGCGAGTGAATCCAGGCTGTAGCACTGGGCTAGCAGGACTCCGGTGAACCGGGCTGTAGCGGGCTAACAGGACTCCGGTATTCATCGCGTGACATTTCCCCGAAGGGACAGACACATGAACGAAGAAGGACACATGCCGGCCAGCCTAAGTGTTCCGGAGCAGTAGCAAGCTACCATGGCTCAGTGGAAACACTAGGAGACATTTCCCGGTAAGAGAGGCTACTAAGGATAAACAACTAGATAGCCAGATCCCACACATACCAAGCATTTCAATAACATACACACAATATGCTCGATATGTGCAAATACAACATGGCATCACAACATGACTCTACAACTCAAGTATTTATTCATTAGGCTCCGAGGAGCGGGATATTACAAACATGGGTCTCATGACCCAACAATCAGAGCATACAAGTCAAAGCACATGCGGAAGCTTAACATGTCTGAGTACAGACAACTATAAATGAAAAAGGCTGAGAAGCCTGACTATCTACCAGATCCTGCCGAGGGCACAAGATCGTAGCTGAGGTAACAAGCTAAACGTCGAAGTCCACGTGGAACTACTAGTGAGACTGAAGTCTCTCTGCAAAAACATAAATTAAGCAACGTGACTACAAATGTACCCAGCAAGACTTACATCAGAACTAACTACATATGCGTCATTATCAACAAAGGGGATGGTGGGGTTTAACGGCAGCAAGCCAGCTTTGACTCGGTGGCTATCCTAAACTACTACTGCAGGTAACTCTTTTGAGGTGGCGCACACGAGTCCACATATTCACCATATCAATACATCACTATGGATCCGCTCCCGTCTCCCTACGAGAACGCCATCCATAGCACTCACGCTTATCTTGCGTATTTTAGAGTATCCACTTTCACTTGTCTATGAACTGATATAAGCAACCCAGAAGTCCTTTACCGCGGACACGGCTATTCGAATAGATGATGTTAACCCTGCAGGGGTGTACTTCTTCATACATGTTTCCACCACTTAGCGTCTGCACACGACATGTGCTCGGCAGACTTCAAGCGAAAACCGATGTGGGTGTAGACCACGACCTACCTAAACACTCAAGTCTCTAGTCCAGGTTTATCGCCTATTCGGGTTCCATCCATGAGGAGATCCGGCCGGAGTTTCGCTCACAGCCCCAAACGATGTGAACAGGGTTCCCGAGACACCAAACGGGCGCCCGGTACACTGTGCCACGTGCCTACCGCATCACAGCCCACCCCTCCGGTCAGCGCTGCCCACGGCCTCCAGCATACTACAAACACCAGAAACTACTTGCAACTCCTGGACAGAGGACAAGGGTGAGAAAGAAGTCGAGCGGGGTCATATTTCAGGGCCCAATGTATGGTAGTAGCTGAATCATGGATCACAAACACAGAGCTCAGTTCCTGAGGACGGCTTCAATGAGACAACCCACCATGTACTCCTACATGGCCTCTCACCGCTACCTTTACCAAATCGTGTTCACACACTTAGCTCACACACAGTAGGACATGTTCACACACCTCTGATTCATCCCCGATGAATCAGACTTGACTCAACTCTAAGCAGTAGCAGGCATGACAAACAAACATGAATGAGTAGGCACAACAGGGCTCAAACAACTCCTACTCATGCTAGTGGGTTTCATCTATTTACTATGGAATGACAGGTCATGCAAAGGATAAAGGGGTTCAGCTACCGCAGCAAGTAACAGATGAATCGTTGTTGTCCTAATGCAGTAAAAGAGAGCAGGAGCGAGAGAGTGGGATTGTATCGGAATGAACAAGGGGTTTTTGCTTGCCTGGCACTTCTGAAGATAATATAGCTCTTCATCGGTTTCATCGATCACATCGTCGGTACACGTCTATCGAGAGGGGACAATTACCGGCAAACAAGGAAGAACACAATCAATGCAATGTGACAATATGATGCATGAATGTGACATGGCAATATGATGTGATTTGTGCTGATGCAACTAAACCAGATTAAATGAAGTTGGTTTGAATCCAAGATTCAAATTCAAACTCCACATGTGGTTTTTTAAATGCCATTTAATTGAATTGTGCTAAACAGCAGCTATAAGTTGTTCTAACATGCATGACAATGGTACAGATGGATAGATTGGATTCTTCTGATAATTTTTCATATATAATTTATTTAATTTGGAGTTACGGTTGAATTTCTATGATTTTTTGAAGTTTGGGATATTTTCTGGATTTTCTGAATTATTTTAAATCCAGAAAGAATTAATTGCGTCAGCCTGACGCCAGCATGATGTCAGCGAGTCAACGGCCAGGTCCAGGTCAAACCTGACGTGCGGGGTCCACACGTCAGTGACACAGGAACGAATCCCGGTCAAACCCAGCGCTGACTGGGGTTTGACCAGGGGTGGGGCCCACTGTCAGTGGCTGTAGGTTGTTAAACTAGCTGGGTTAGCTCCTAATGACGGAGCCACGTCAGCTCCCGCCGGAGTTTCGCCGGCGACGACCTAAACTGCGGCGGCAACTCGCCGGACTTGAGCTGCGGGCGACGGATGGATGCGCGAAGGCCACCAGGGGGTAGCCCGCGCTCGACCGCATCTAGCTGAGTGATCGGAAGGCCTCGGAGTCGCCGGAGATGACGGCGGCGAGCACAGAAGCGGCGGCCAGAGCTCGGGCGAGCTCGAGGTCGAGGCCACACCGGCCTTGGTGATGCGGGGTTAACACCTACGGTGTCTACGCGGTGCAGCGAGAACGTTGGACGCATGCCCGGGACCGAATGGTCACCGGAGCGTCATCGCCGGCGAGCTTTGGCGGCGGCGCTTGTCGGTCATCAAGGGGGCGACGGCTACGGCAATCAAACGAAGAGGGGAAGAGGGGGAAACGGTGGCGGAGCTCACAGCGGTGCCGTAAGGATGGTTAGCGGGTTCGGGGACGTCCTGCGTGCGGCGGATCGACGACGATGGTGGCCGGAGCCCGAGGTGGAAGACGACGGCGATGGCGATGTTGCTGGCCTCTCGGGGTCGCGTGCGTCGTGTGTGTAGCTCCACGGGGTCGGGACGGAGCTCAGGGATGCAGAGAGGGAGCGAGGGGGTGGCTGTGGCCGCGGTGGTTGCGAGCGACGTCGGTGGCGGCTCTCGGTGGGGAGAACAGAGGAAGGGGAGAGATCC
>NC_041390.1:336102395-336161321 GCF_002162155.2 Triticum dicoccoides | reverse complement strand
TGGCGTCGCGGGAGGCGACCAGGGCGACGAGGGGGTAGCCAGGCAGGCAGGGAGGAGCTGGCGCAGCTCGCTTGTGCGCCGGGCACGCAGCTGCTTCCGGGCGAGGGGAGGAAGACGACGGAGGGGCTGCAGTGGTGGGCTGGGCCGGCCAGCTGCAGTGCTGGGCCGGTTGGGCTACCAGGTGAGCCCAGGTAAATGCTCTGTTTTATATTTCTGTTCTGTTTTATTTTTTTAAATTTGTTTTGCCACTGTTTGAATTTAAAATAATTCAAACAATGCCAAAAACTCCTCTGAATATTTTTATTTTGCTAGATGGACTTTTCCAAAAGCTCATAAAATATTTCAGGGGTATTTGAAATTATATTCTAATTATATGAATATAATTCAAATTCAAATAGCTAATGATTTAAATTCAAAGTCCCAAGATTAAGTCCTTAAAAATGTTCAATATTTTGGTTGGGACCAGAACCCTTTCCAAAAATTATCAAACATTTAAGAAAAGCATTTTGGAATAATGAATGAGATTTTAGGGTTTTGCCCTTCTTTTATTTAGGGTTTTGAGGCTTCCAAATTTCCCCAGTTCAAGTTTCAGAAATTTAAACATGATGCAAACACTAGGCAGCACCAGAAGCTAGGGATGTGACAACTCGCCCCCACTAAACAAGAATCTCGTCCCGAGATTCAAGCGTAGGGTAAGATGAAGGGGAAACGCAAACTAGTACAATCTTCACGATCCAGGTTGCACTTCAAATGAACGTTGATTCAATCACCATCTTTGTCTCGATGTCTTCCTTTGAGAACTCCAGCTAACATGACGAGAAGAGGGAAGGAAAACTCTAGAAGAATCTATCTTCTCGAAGACCGAACAACTCAGGATCAACTCATGGGATGAGACATTGTCACATCTCTCGAGCTGAGACACGAAGCATACATCTGAGGAAATGGAGTGAGACAGATGACGAGGGCTCACTAGGTAGACAACAATTCCACACCTAAGAAGGTGGTAAACGATTGTCAACATAGCGAGGAGTTGAGTTGCCATGATACCACGACGAAACATCCTGGAGGAGGGTGATTCGTAGATTATCCCCTTAAGTGGCAAAAAGAATTACCTTTGATTCAGAGATCATTGAGACTCTTTAAACCAGCCTAAGGCAATTCTCGAGTGATTGTTTGGAGGGGGTCGGTAGAATGGCATACTCGGACTTGGATGATGTGGATTACCTTGTTGAAGACAACGTAATGGATGATTTTGCTTACCACCGGAAATGGAAGAGACCCGTGGTAGAATGGCACATTGGCGGTGCAAGCTGGGAACAAAATGCAAATGCTGGGAATGATTCTGGTAACTGGGGAAGAACCCAACAATAGAGAGTGAATTCACTGTTTGAAAAGGTCATAGCATTGCCGAGGAAACTGAGAGCACTATACAGTTTATGCCGACGATCAAACCTAGCACTTGGGCGTGCTCTCAAGAACTTGAGCATTTCCATAATCATCAGGGTTTTACCAACATCCATGTCAAGGGTGCTGACAACACAACATACTACCATGATGACCAGCGATGGACGATGCAGATGCAGAGGAGGATAACACTTTCTCATATTTCACCTTAGCGAGGCCAAGGGGACGAAATCTGGATGATCGACCGAGAGACATTTAGCACTCCGCTTCTAATGTTCTCCTTGATGTACTAGCGTATCCCATTCCTTGAAATGGTATGGTATCTAGAACATCAGGTAAAGGTCGTACTTCAGAAACACAAAAATCATAAGGCATAGCTAGGGGGTAAATCCTACGAAGTCCTTATGGGGAGGTGGCCAACTTCCTCAAACAAGATACTATAATAATAGGTCTACCGGATGGGTGTGTTGGCCACGACATCCACCTTGCCGGTTATCGAGAGACCAATATTATAGTTCTTGGGAAATGTTCCAACCATCACATCTGCCTGAGATTCAGATCTGGTTGGTGTCAGGATATTCCAGACTCATCGAGTCTAGGAAGAAAAATGAAAGTTTGCAACACAAATCGACGAAATGACGTTGTGAGATTCTCGAGGGACGAACTGCGATAGCAAGCTCCAAAACATGAGCTGGTTCTGCTACAAACATGTGAACATGTTGTCCCAGACAAGCATGACCACATGGTAGTATTATAATAAAACACTACCGAGTTCAGGATGGAAACCATCATCGAGGATATCGAAGTCCTTGCATAAGTCTTGCTCTTAAGAAGGAACTCCTTCTCCTTGAACAAATCAATCAGTGGCTTGATGTGCTAGGGGATACATATGGAATGAGGATGATCAGTCTATCAGACCATAGAATACTTCGCACATGCATGACTGACTTGGGATGATTCCAGAGGAGCAAAAACAAACTTTCTCGAATTCACGGCGGCAACTTACATTAAATGCACATGAATCGAAGGAAGTCACTTCTTTCATCCAACATATACTTCATGAACGGAGCATGAAGAAAATGCCTACACAAGTTTCCAACACTAACTTAATGTTCAACAAAATCATGGAGGAGATAAGGATGTCGTCAATGGGCTCAACAACAATTCATCGGAATTTCCATATCACTGGACTTCCGCCATCATGTGTACATGGTGGTAGTATTGGTCAGACCCGAAAGATATAATGGTGTATGCTCGAGGATCAACCACGAGTAAGACAACATTACGAATATCATTGGTTCTGATTTGATTTGAGAATAGCCCACACTCAAATCAAAGTTTTGGCAAGACAATATCTCCAACAACTGGTCTCGAGGATCAATTGATGAGGATATCATCTTTCTTCAACACACACACAAGATATCCCTTAACATGAACTAGCCAGGAAGCTTTTATCTCCCAACTCTCCAAGTTGTTATTTAGCTTGACCAACTAGCTCAGGGGTATCCCACACAGATTCTTGGAGAAGGGGTGGTTTACAAGAGACCAACTTGATCACGAGCTCAACATAATAGTCAGGTGACGATCTGGTGATACTTCCGAGAAGATATTCGGAAAATCACGAACCACCGATATGTTACTAAGCTCAAGAACAACCTTGCTTTTCAGGGCAAGACGATATGATCAAATGAGCGAGGACTTAACAAAATCCTAACTCATTAATCAAAGAGTGCACCAGGAAATTAGGACTAGGTAGCACAATCAGTCTTAGAAGGATGATTCAAAAACCAACACGCTAAGAATGAAATTATTATCCTTTAACTACCAAGCAATGAGGTTGCTAGGAGTATTGATTTCACACATCACGATTCACTTGTCGGCAACCCGGTTGCGACAACACGGAACCGAGGAATGAATAATGATGGCGAGAAGTATCATTGTATCAAGAATTCATAAGAGGGTGTGCAATTCTCACAATACTCTTGTGATGAAAGAGGGTGATACTCCGAGGTGGAACAGAACAAAAGTTGGATTGGCATTTTGATCTGTGGAATACAACTGCTTTGACCAAATCCTAGATATGGATGAGGTACTGGAGTTTGTTTCTCCTAGTCATTCCGGAATAGAATGGCTTGACAGACCACAAGAGTAATAGGCATCGATGAACGAATGCACACATAATCTTGACTATCAATTGATAGACGAGGGTCAGAAGACAACTAAAGAGGGACAACTCAAGGAACATACGATTTTCTGAGTTGTGGATGCATGGTTTAGCATGTCGAACGAAGTTCAACATACTTCTTCCGGATAACCCATGCAGAAAGGTAGAACTGGCAGAGCCACAATATATAATGGAGAACTCATCAAGAGCACTCCGGTTGTGATCGTTCAGTTCAACGAGGAACTTCTGCCATAAGTAGTTCATGGTATTTGGAAGAAGAAGATACCACAGACTTCAAGGACTATCGCAAAGGTTACTAATAACCTAAGGGAGCTAGCAATTACTATCAACATGAAGTAAGTAGGGTGAATCTCGGGTTCAAAACCCAAGGAGTAGAATACCTACTACTAAGTGGCATCACGGGATGCTTTCGAGAATAAAGGCCAGAATCATCACACTGGGACACAAAACATGGCTAGACTACCAGATGATCCCCTGAGACACCTAGGGTCATAATAATAACTCCAACATAAAGGTCGAGGCAGTAGAGTACCTCAACTCAACAATTTGTGTGATTAACCTGGCCTAAAAGACATTGAAACCAGAGGAAAAGGATTTTGCAAATGCATCAGACTCTTTGGAAACCTGGGATGACTCGGACAGCATAACAGCTGTAAATGCTCAGAAAAGATTTGAGACATTCACAAAAATGGTGGCATAACCACTCGGAAGCACAATATCAAGGTTTCGAGACCAACAATTAACATACGGAAGTAGTAGGAACTGAACTCAAGCTTAAATCCAACAATCTTATAGGTCTACGGATTAGTAACACGTGATCCTGATAGAAAGAAGAGATAGCCTAGTTCTTAATCCCCGTAGGAAAGATAAGATGACTCAGATCAGAGGGCCATGAGGTATAAGGAGTAAAAAGAGCCTTACGTTCCATCCCACAATCAATTCCCTTATATAACTAAAGCATTTCTAGACTCAACTTCGACCAGTTTGGCTTGGTAATCCTATAGGCAGTCAAGCTCTGATACCAAAGCTGTCAGGACCCCGATCCTAAGTCACACCGATCTAGCATGTAACACATCATATCACTTTGCGGCCTCACGCACGGTATTCCCACGGGTGCCACCTTACCTGGCCCGGGACCGTTTGCGCCTTTTGGCTCACGTATATGATAGTGTCGCTAGCATCCATATGACAAAGAATCCGGGCTGACATGGCTAGTCGTGAACCCAAAGTGGCACTAGCTTACAGGGACAGGCATCCATGACCCAACATCGAATGTGTCGGTCATCAGCGAGTGAATCCAGGCTGTAGCACTGGGCTAGCAGGACTCCGGTGAACCGGGCTGTAGCGGGCTAACAGGACTCCGGTATTCATCGCGTGACATTTCCCCGAAGGGACAGACACAGGAACGAAGAAGGACACATGCCGGCCAGCCTAAGTGTTCCGGAGCAGTAGCAAGCTACCATGGCTCAGTGGAAACACTAGGAGACATTTCCCGGTAAGAGAGGCTACTAAGGATAAACAACTAGATAGCCAGATCCCACACATACCAAGCATTTCAATAACATACACACAATATGCTCGATATGTGCAAATACAACATGGCATCACAACATGACTCTACAACTCAAGTATTTATTAATTAGGCTCCGAGGAGCAGGATATTACAAACATGGGTCTCATGACCCAACAATCAGAGCATACAAGTCAAAGCACATGCGGAAGCTTAACATGTCTGAGTACAGACAACTATAAATGAAAAAGGCTGAGAAGCCTAACTATCTACCAGATCCTGCCGAGGGCACAAGATCGTAGCTGAGGTAACAAGCTAAACGTCGAAGTCCACGTGGAACTACTAGTGAGACTGAAGTCTCTCTGCAAAAACATAAATTAAGCAACGTGACTACAAATGTACCCAGCAAGACTTACATCAGAACTAACTACATATGCATCATTATCAAGAAAGGGGATGGCGGGGTTTAACAGCAGCAAGCCAGCTTTGACTCGGTGGCTATCCTAAACTACGACTGCAGGTAACTCTTTTGAGGTGGCGCACACGAGTCCACATATTCACCATATCAATACACCACTATGGATCCGCTCCCGTCTCCCTACGAGAACGCCATCCATAGCACTCACGCTTATCTTGCGTATTTTAGAGTATCCACTTTCACTTGTCTATGAACTGATATAAGCAACCCAGAAGTCCTTTACCGCGGACACGGCTATTCGAATAGATGATGTTAACCCTGCAGGGGTGTACTTCTTCATACATGTTTCCACCACTTAGCGTCTGCACACGACATGTGCTCGACAGACTTCAAGCGAAAACCGACGTGGGTGTAGACCACGACCTACCTAAACACTCAAGTCTCTAGTCCAGGTTTATCGCCTATTCGGGTTCCATCCATGAGGAGATCCGGCCGGAGTTTCGCTCACAGCCCCAAACGATGTGAACAGGGTTCCCGAGACACCAAACGGGCGCCCGGTACACCGTGCCACGTGCCTACCGCATCACAGCCCACCCCTCCGGTCAGCGCTGCCCACGGCCTCCAGCATACTACAAACACCAGAAACTACTTGCAACTCCTGGACAAAGGACAAGGGTGAGTAAGAAGTCGAGCGGGGTCATATTTCAGGGCCCAATGTATGGTAGTAGCTGAATCATGGATCACAAACACAGAGCTCAGTTCCTGAGGACGGCTTCAATGAGACAACCCACCATGTACTCCTACATGGCCTCTCACCGCTACCTTTACCAAATCGTGTTCACACACTTAGCTCACACACAGTAGGACATGTTCACACACCTCTGATTCATCCCCGATGAATCAGACTTGACTCAACTCTAAGCAGTAGCAGGCATGACAAACAAACATGAATGAGTAGGCACAACAGGGCTCAAACAACTCCTACTCATGCTAGTGGGTTTCATCTATTTACTGTGGAATGACAGGTCATGCAAAGGATAAAGGGGTTCAGCTACCGCAGCAAGTAACAGATGAATCGTTGTTGTCCTAATGCAGTAAAAGAGAGCAGGAGCGAGAGAGTGGGATTGTATCGGAATGAACAAGGGGTTTTTGCTTGCCTGGCACTTCTGAAGATAATATAGCTCTTCATCGGTGTCATCGATCACATCGCCGGTACACGTCTATCGAGAGGGGACAATTACCGGCAAACAAGGAAGAACACAATCAATGCAATGCGACAATATGATGCGTCAATGTGACATGGCAATATGATGTGATTTGTGTTGATGCAACTAAACCAGATTAAATGAAGTTGGTTTGAATCCAAGATTCAAATTCAAACTCCACATGTGGTTATTTAAATGCCATTTAATTGAATTGTGCTAAACAGCAGCTATAAGTTGTTCTAATATCCATGAAAATGGTACAGATGGATAGATTGGATTTTTCTTATAATTTTTCATATATAATTTATTTAATTTGGAGTTACGTTTGAATTTCTATGATTTTTTGAAGTTTGGGATATTTTCTGGATTTTCTGAATTATTTTAAATCCAGAAAGAATTAATTGCGTCAGCCTGACGCCAGCATGATGTCAGCGAGTCAACGGCCAGGTCCAGGTCAAACCTGACGTGCGGGGTCCACACGTCAGTGACACATGAACTAATCCCGGTCAAACCCAGCGCTGACTGGGGTTTGACCAGGGGTGGGGCCCACTGTCAGTGGCTGTAGGTTGTTAAACTAGCTGGGTTAGCTCCTAATGACGGAGCCACGTCAGCTCCCGCCGGAGTTTCACCGGCGACGACCTAAACTGCAGCGGCAACTCGCCGGACTTGAGCTGTGGGCGACGGATGGATGCGCGAAGGCCACCAGGGGGTAGCCCGCGCTCGACCGCGTCTAGCTGAGCGATCGGAAGGCCTCGGAGTCGCCGGAGATGACGGCGGCGAGCACAGAAGCGGCGGCCGGAGCTCGAGCGAGCTCGAGGTCGAGGCCACAACGGCCTTGGTGATGTGGGGTTAACACCTACGGTGTCTACGCGGTGTGGCGAGAACGTTGGACGCATGCCCGGGACCGAATGGTCACCGGAGCGTCATCGCCGGCGAGCTTTGGCGGCGGCGCTTGTCGGTCATCAAGGGGGCGACGGCTACGGCAATCAAACGAAGAGGGGAAGAGGGGGAAACGGTGGCGGAGCTCACAGCGGTGCCGTAGGGATGGTTAGCGGGTTCGGGGACGTCCTGCGTGCGGCGGATCAACAACGATGGTGGCCGGAGCCCGAGGTGGAAGACGACGGCGATGGCGATGTTGCTGGCCTCCCGGGGTCGCGTGCGTCGTGTGTGTAGGTCCACGGGGTCGGGACGGAGCTCAGGGATGCGGAGAGGGAGCGAGGGGGTGGTTGTGGCCGCGGTGGTTGCGAGCGACGTCGGCGGCGGCTCTCGGTGGGGAGAACAGAGGAAGGGGAGAGATCCAGAGAGAGTGAGAGAGCGTCGGGGGGGGGGGTTGCGTGGTGTCGCGGGAGGCGACCAGGGCGACGAGGGGGTAGCCAGGCAGGCAGGGAGGAGCTGGCGCGGCTCGCCTGTGCGCCGGGCACGCAGCTGCTTCGGGGCGAGGGGAGGAAGACGACGGAGGGGCTGCAGTGGTGGGCTGGGCCGGCCAGCTGCAGTGCTGGGCCGGTTGGGCTACCAGGTGAGCCCATGTAAATGCTCTGTTTTATATTTCTGTTATGTTTTATTTTTTTTAAATTTGTTTTGCCACTGTTTGAATTTAAAATAATTCAAACAATGCCAAAAACTCCTCTGAATATTTTTATTTTGCTAGATGGACTTTTCCAAAAGCTCATAAAATATTTCAGGGGTATTTGAAATTATATTCTAATTATATGAATATAATTCAAATTCAAATAGCTAATGATTTAAATTCAAAGTCCCAAGATTAAGTCCTTAAAAATGTTCAATATTTTGGTTGGGACCAGAACCCTTTCCAAAAATTATCAAACATTTAAGAAAAGCATTTTGGAACAATGAATGAGATTTTAGGGTTTTTGCCCTTCTTTTATTTAGGGTTTTGAGGCTTCCAAATTTCCCCAGTTCAAGTTTCAGAAATTTAAACATGATGCAAACACTAGGCAGCACCAGAAGCTAGGGATGTGACATCCCCCCGCCCTACGGACAATGCCGAGGTGGCGTCCCAACAGGTTCCAAGCCAGGAGGAGGTGGTCCTGGAGGCGTCGCAAGGCGACCTCCCGGACTCTAGGCGTAAAGGGGATAGAACCCCTAAGGGCTCCAAGTCCGGCCTTGAGCCGGACACCGCGCCGGAACCGTCAACGGTTCCGGACTCCGGTAGGCAGCCTCCTTCCAAGGGGAGCAAGCCTACCGAGCCGGCGACCTCCGTCCAACCGGAGACACCGGACAATTTGCTGGAGGTTCTTAATGGCGCCTCCATCAACGAGGAGCACCGCACTATTATGAGTGCGGTGATCCAGAAGGTTCAGTCCGCCAAGAGCGGACTGACTGAAGCATGTGCCAGCCTTCTAATAGGCTTTGAGGTAAGTAAAGAATATGTGAAAATATTACCGCATAGATAGTAGCCCTTGATGCTCTATTCGGCGTTCGGAAAGAAAAGCCGAATAGAGGATCTAATAGCATTCGCAGGAGTCTAACATAATCAAGTCAATATGTGTATGCAGGCTTCGCTGCTGGCCTCCGCCGCACTGACTGCGGAGGTGGATACGCTGAAGCAAAACCTCACGCAGTCCGAGAACGAGCTCGGCCATGCCAAGAGGCAACTCGAGGAGAAGGAAGGTAAGTAATACCTTGCGCAAGTATATAGAGAAGATGTGGTTGCAAAAAATAACAGGATCAACGTGCTATTATAGGGGCCACAACCGAGGTGGCAACCCTTAAGAAAGCGCTGTCCGAGGCCGAAAACAGAGCAGCCGCGGAGCGCACAGAGAGAGGGAAGCAGGAGGCATGGGTGGAGGAGGTGCAGAAAGAGCTCCATGCTCTCGTGAAAAAACATGAGAGTTTGGAGCTTGACTCAAAGACGCAAGCGTCCGAGCTTGCGGCAGCCCTCGAAAGCGCGAAGTCTGCCAAGGCGAGAGCCCAGAAAGCCCTCCAAGAAATTGAAGCAATGAAGAAGATAGCGGCGGGTAAGGCATTCATTATGCAGAGCAAGCACGTGAAAGTGAATTACTTGTTACTTACCCGAGTCTGAAGCTCTCCAGGAGCATTTGGAGATTTGCCCCGCAATGCGTCTGATGCCGCCGCCTACTACCAATCCGAGGAGGGGAGCTCGACGGAGAAGGTGTTCTGGTCTCAGTATGCTGAGGCCGTACACCTGGTGCCTTTGAGCGACCAGATGAAGCAAATGGTTGACCTCCACAAGGTGGCCGAACAGGCCATAAAGGGCCTCATAGTTTGGCTTTGGCCTAGAGAGGCTCTGCCTGGGAGCTACTTCGGGCTGGTGAGGCGGCTAGTGGACGCCTGTCCATGGCTTGAAGTAATCAAGCACTCCGTCTGCATCGAAGGTGCCTGTAGGGCGCTTGCCCGTGCTAAAGTGCACTTGGGCAAGATGGATGCGGAGAAGCTGGTGAAGGATGGCCCGCTGCCGAGCAAGGAGCATCGCATACCGGAAGCAGATTATGAGGGTGTCCTGAAGGGTGCCCGCCTTATAGCGGATGAATGCTCCAAAGATGTAATTTTTGAGTAAACTCGCATTTGTGATCCTGTACGCTGAAAACTTGTTCATATGCGCTAAGCAACACTTTTGAATTTAAAATAGTACCTTCTATGCGGCCGTTTATCAAATTTGAGAGATGGCGAGTCATAGGCTTCTGCCCCCATGCCACGAGTGCTGGGGTGTTCAGGATAAACATGAGCGCTCTTTTTCCCATTCTTGGGTCCTTCGAGGGAGGCGCTCAACACAACGAACAAGGCAATCGGACTATAATGCTTGAACACTCTCACTTAGCCATATAATTCTATAATTTTAAATTTCGGCGAAGCCCCTAGTGTTTGGAAGACCGAGTTCGGGGCGCTATCCACGCCTAGGCCGGACAAAGCCGACTCCTCGCTCTAAGCGGCATAAGTCTTTAGGGACTCGAAAACCTCTCGAACAGCGACCAGCTCTCGCCTCATCATGACGGTCAGTTTTATCTTTCTCTACTGAGGTGCTTAGCCCAGCTCAACTGGGGCACAATCGCAGTAGTTCTCCTAGTGCTAGCTTAGCCGATATAACGGAACATAAGGTACCAAAACATAGGAGCCGGGCAAACCCACCTATTGACCCAAGACATGATTCAGAGCCGATGCATATAATGCTATAAGTTTAGGGTGCCGCACTTGTGAAAGTGTTCGGACTTCTCACACCGTATTGTGGGGTACTTAAACCCCTGGCGTATTGGCCGTACCAAAGTGTACGGGTGCAACATGTAACTAATGAACATATATTCGTAAAAAAGGGTAATGCAATAATAGACGGAAGCTATGCATTGTTTATTTAAAAAAGCTGCGATCAAAGCAGAATGATACAAATAGTGCAATAAGCAAAAGGTGGGACTATTTAACATGTCCTTTCCAAGGGTGAGCTGCAGAATGGTATATGAAACAGGTATACTGCTCATTATAGAGACCACCTTAGAGTTCCATAGTGCGGCATAGCTTTCTGCTTCCCTGGTTGTATCGTTTGTGCGGCAATTGTACTGCCAGACAAGCCTTCCGAAGAATGGAGTCCTAAAAATAAGAGAAAATTAAGAAATCGGCAGCCCCTAGTGTGGTTTAAGCCGCGTTTCGGGCATGCCGTCATGGTGCCCCTCCCCCTGTGCCCATGGTATTTCCAGAGCGTAGTTATGTACGCGCAACAATGGTTTCGCAAGTTCGCGAGGGCTGGGGTTGGGGCCGCATTGCTCGGAACATGCCAGGCGGTCTTGTTGCGGGTTGCTTCGGGCGCGCTTGGCAGTGCCCGGATGTTTAATGGCCGGACTGGAGAATTTCCTTGAGAGGCTACTTTGTACTTCCGCTATGAGAGCCGCCATATGCTCCTCCGTTCGGAGAGAGCTTTCGGTGTTTCCATTGACTGTAATGACTCCTCGAGGGCCTGGTATCTTGAGCTTAAGGTATGCGTATTGCGGAACCGCATTGAACTTGGCAAATGCGGTTCGCCTGAGCAGTGCGTGATAGCCACTACGGAACAGGACTATGTCGAAGATTAACTCCTCGCTTCGGAAATTATCTGGAGATCCAAAGACCACTTCAAGTGTAACTGAGCCTGTACAGTTGGCCTCTACACCTGGTATGACGCCTTTAAAGGTCGTTTTAGTGGGTTTAATCCTCGAGGGATCGATGCCCATTCTCCGCACTATATCCTGGTAAAGCAGGTTCAGGCTGCTGCCGCCGTCCATAAGGACTCTAGTGAGGTGAAATCCGTCAATAATTGGGTCTAGAACCAATTCGTCAAATCCGCCATGACAGATGCTAATGGGGTGGTCCCTTCGATCAAAAGTGATCGGGCAGGAAGACCATGGGTTGAACTTTGGGGAGACTGGCTCCATCACGTATACGTCCCTTAGTGCACGCTTCCGCCCCCTCTTGGGATGTGGGTTGCATATATCATGTTCACCGTCCGCACTTGTGGGGGAAAACCTTTCTGTCCACTGTTGTTCGGTGGCCGGGGCTCCTCCTCGTCATCGCTATGCAGCCCCTTGTCTCTGCTTTCGGCATTTAACTTGCCTGCCTGCTTGAACACCCAACAATCCCTGTTGGTGCGATTGGCTGGTTTTTCGGGGGTGCCATGTATCTGGCATGAGTGGTCGAGTATTCGGTCCAAACTGGATGGGCCCGGAGTATTTCTTTTGAATGGCTTTTTCCGCTGACCGGGTTTAGAGCCTCCGAATATGGCATTAACTACCGTATCCTCAGCATTGTCGCTGTTAAAGCGGCGCTTTTGCTTGTTGCGACGCGACCTGCCACTTCTGTCCTTGGTATCCGAATTACCAGGGCTCTTTATCATGTTATTGCTGCGAGCTGGCTAGCTGTCTTCTACCGTGCAAAAGCGGGTCATAAGTGTCGTGAGGGCTGCCATAGATTTCGGCTTTTCCTATCCTAGGTGTCGTGCAAGCCACTCGTCGCGGATGTTATGCTTGAAGGCTGCTAGGGCCTCTGCGTCCGGACAGTCGACGATTTGATTTTTCTTGGTTAGGAACCGTGTCCAGAATTGTCTGCCCAATTCCTCTGGCTGCTGAATTATGTGGCTTAGGTCATCGGCGTCCGGTGGTTGCACATAAGTGCCCTAGAAATTGTCGAGGAATGCGGCTTCCAGGTCCTCCCAACAACCAATTGATTCTGCTGGCAAGCTGTTAAGCCAATGTCGAGCTGGTCCTTTAAGCTTGAGTGGGAGGTATTTGATGGCGTGTAGGTCATCACCGCGGGCCATGTGGATATGAAGGAGATAGTCCTCGATCCATACCGCAGGATCTATTGTGCCATCGTATGATTCGATGTTCACGGGTTTGAAACCCTTGGGTATTTGATGACCCATTACTTCATCTGTGAAGCATAGTGGGTGTGCGGCGCCTCTGTATTGGGCTATATCACGACGCAGCTCAAACGAGCTTTGTCTACTGTGTTCAGCCCGGCCAGATTTACTGTATCTGGAGGGACGATTACCGTCTCGTGCCGTGGGGCGCCCACACGATCCATAGATCGATCTTGTTTTCCTTGCCTTGTCCTCCAATATATCTCGCAGGTTTGGCGCATTTTCCGGTGCCTTGGTATTTTTTGAGCGGCGCCGGGGTGCTGCTTGAGTGGAGGGCCGAGAGGCCTCTCTGTCGTGGCCACGGGGTGGCTGGTCGGCCACATCATGCGCTGGTGATGCAGGTTTAGGTGCTTCCTCCTCTAATCGGGGTAGCAACCTGCGCTTTGGGTAGCTCTTGGAGGGGCGTTCGAGTTCATACTCTTCGGCCGCAAGGACTTCAGTCGATCTGTCGGCTAGCATATCTTGATCAGCTCTAAGCTGTTGCTATTTTTTCTGAAGGCTGCTCACCGTGGCCATAAGCATGCGTTTGAAACGCTCTTGTTCGACGGGATCCTCCGGCACGACAAATTCGCCGTCGTCGAGGCTTGCCTCGTCTTCGGAGGGAGGCATATAATTATCGTCCTCGACCTCTCTGTCTACCGCTCTCTCATGAGGGCTGGCTTCTCCATCCTCCTGTGCTGAATCTTGCTGGAGGTGGTTGTCTTCGGCACTGTCCGGGGTGTTATTATCTCCCGTGCCGGAATCACCATTTTTTTCTTTGGCGGGATTTAGAGCGGCGCCGCTGATGCCGGCGCTTAGGCTGCTTCTTGGAGGGGTCATCCTCCACTGTTCCATTGCCATTGCCTTCTTTTGGGGTGTCCACCATGTATATATCATATGACGAGGTGGATTTCCAGTGCCCTATAGGCGCTGGTTCTTGATCGTCTCCTGCATCGGCGTCCATACCGTCGATCTTTTCGGAGTCGAAGTCGAGCATGTCGGTTAAATCATCGCCAGTGGCTACGAAGTGGGTGGTGGGTGGGCTTTGAATTTCTTCATCATCCGCATCCCAACCTTGCTGACCATAGTCCGGCCAGGGCTCTCCTGATAAAGAGAGAGACTTTAGTGAATTCAGAATATCGCTGAATGGCGAGTGCTGAAAGATGTCCGCGGCGGTGAACTCCATGATCGGCGCCCAATCGGGTTCGAAGTCTGGAGGGCTCGGAGTCTGGAGAGTAGTCCGGCTCCTTGGAGTCACAGGCTTCATAGAGAATAGGGCTGGTGTTCGGCTCGATTGCCGTAGAGATTGCAGCCCCCGAGGCGGTGTCCAACCACCCATCCTCGATTGGCGCAGTTGGCTCCGAATTAAGGGTCGGAGCTGATGCGGGTGCGGCCTCCAGGGCACTGTTCGGCGGCATAGCTAGATCATGCCTATCGTGACAGTGCGGCGCGCTCGGCTGCGGCTCGAATCCATCAAAGATCAAGTCTCTGCGGAGGTCGGCCGTGTAGCTTAAACTTCCAAATCTGACTTGATGGCCAGGGGCGTAGCTTTCGATCTGCTCCAGATGACCAAGTGAATTGGCCCGCAGTGCAAAGCCGCCAAATACGAAGATCTGTCCGGGGAGAAAAGTCTCACCCTGGATCGCATCGTCGTTGATGATCGGAGGAGCCATCGGGCCTAAAAGTGACGACACAGAGGAACTCTCAATGAAAGCACCAATGTCGGTGTCAAAACCGGCGGATCTCGGGTAGGGGGTCCCGAACTGTGCGTCTAGGCCGATGGTAACAGGAGACAAGGGACACGATGTTTTTACCCAGGTTTGGGCCCTCTCGATGGAGGTAAAACCCTACTCCTGCTTGATTGATATTGATGATATGGGTAGTACAAGAGTAGATCTACCACGAGATCAAGGAGGCTAATCCCTAGAAGCTAGCCTATGGTATGATTGTTGTTCGTCCTACGGACTAAAACCCTCCAGTTTATATAGACACCGGAGAGGCTAGGGTTACACAGAGTCGGTTACAATGGTAGGAGATCTACATATCCGTATTGCCAAGCTTGCCTTCCACGCCAAGGAAAGTCCCTTCCGGACACGGGACGAAGTCTTCAATCTTCTATCTTCATAGTCCAGGAGTCTTGCCGAAGGTATAGTCTGGCTATCCGGACACCCCCTAATCCAGGACTCCCTCAGTCCCCTTATAACCTGGCATCTTAAGCTGCAGGTAAACATAACATGGCCGTGCCATGAACTTGGTATAAGCCGGTCGCCCAAACAGGGGGCGATACGGACTCTTGATTTTCACCACCTCAAAAGTCAATGTTTCTGACATAGAATCATGATCATCTCCAAAGGCCACCTCTAGAGCTATCTTTCCCACTGGATATGCAGACTTATCTGTCAACCCCATACGGCGGAAGGTATCATAGTAGAGAATATTGATACTGTTTCCCCCGTCCACGAGCACCTTGGTGAACTTGTACCCCCCAACTTGAGGTGCCACCACTAAGGCCAGATGACCTGGATTGTCAACCCAGGGTGGGTGATCCTCTCTACTACATAAAATGGGTTGTTCAGACCAGCACAAATACTGAGGCATAGCCGGTTCAACAGAGTTCACTGCCCTCTTGTGAAGCTTCTGATCACGCTTGCACAAGATAGTGGTGAAGACATGATACTGCCCACTATTTAACTGTTTCAGATCGCTCTGATAACCTGACTGCTGCTGCTGATTCCCCTGATGGTTATAACCTCCCTGGTCACCCTGGTTCCCTTGATTGCTATGTTCGGTTTGATTGCCCTGAAATCCTAAACCGGAGCTGCCGCCTCCATAACCCGGCCCATGAAAACCACCTCCTGAACCACCGGGCGGGCCATTGTCGTACTGAAACATATTGGAGTTCTTGAATTCTCGCATAATATAACAATCCTTCCAAAGATGTGACGTTGGCTTCTCCTTTGATCCATGCTTTGGTCAAGGTTGATTTAACAGGTGCTCCAGATTGGGGCCTGAACCTCCGCCCCTCTGGGGCTGCTTGCCCTTATGACGCTGACCGTTATCCTGAGCATTGGTGTTAGCCACAAAGTCCAAACTATTGTCGGCTTTGCGCTCACCATTATTCCCATGACCTGCCGGGTTATGCTGCTACCCCTTGGTGTTGTCATTTTTCTTTCCTTTCCCCGGTTTGTCCTCCTCTAAGTCAGGGTCTTTGGTATTATCTGAATCGGCATATTGAACCAAAGCGGCCATAAGCATTGACATATCATTGCAGTGACATTTGAGCCTTCCTAACTTATTTTTGAGCGGCAGAAACCGGCAATTGCCCTCCAACGTTAACACTGCGGTATCTGCATTGATGCGATCCGACGAATGTAGAATAGCTGAGACCCGCTTCACCCAATGGGTTGTAGACTCCCCATCCTATTGAATACAAGCGGCCAGGTCCACAATTGACATAGGCTGCTTACAAGTATCCTTCAAATTCTGGATAAACCGGTGCTTTAATTTGGCCCATGATCCGACAGAGTTAGCTGGCAAGCTCTTTAACCAAGTACGAGCTGCCCCTCCAACATCATGGTGAAGTATTTAGCACATACCGCTTCATCCACATCTAACATCTCCATTGCCATTTCGTAGCGTTCAATCCATGCCTCTGGTTGCAAATCGGCGGTGTAATTGGGTACTTTACGAGGTCCCTTGAAATCCTTGGGCAGTCGTACATTATGTAAAGCGGGGTTGAGGCACGGCACCCCTAAGGAACTGAAGACCACACCTGGCTCCATTGAAGCGGTAGGGTGAACCGGAGTAGGTTGACGAACTCCGTGTAGAGCTGCTAACTCGGCCTCTCGACGTGCACGACCATGATCCACCACATCATGCGCATTAGCACCTCCACCAGCCGGGTTGTGCTGTCACACCCTGCATTTTGTAACACTCCATTTGCATTAATAAAGCATGAAAATTTGGACCAACAAAAACTTTTGCATTATTTGGCTTTTTATTTTGGAGTTGGTTTTTCTCTCTGTGATTTTCAAGTGCTCTACAAAGTCAACAATTTCACCCTCTATATTTCATCTCCTTGCCCCAAACTTCTGCCCAATGATCATGCCATGTGTATAGTGCAATGTAGTATTTTCTTACAAAAATAATTTGGCCAAAAAGTATTTTCTAAAATTAGATTTCCAAAAACCATTGAGTTGAGATTTGCACTGCAAGTACTTAATTAAGGGCAGCAAAAATATTTCCAAAAATAGGTTTGACTCCTATTAGATATAGGATACCCAGAAACCACAAACAGATAATTTTAAAAGTTATTTTCCTATTTTATTTAAAGGCTTTTTCTTAAGGCCAGAAATGGTCTTTAATAGGGAAAATTTATTTTATTGATTCAAAAATATTTGACAAAAATCAGGGAAACTCAGTGGGCATATATTTCCCATATATAAGAGTTTCAACATATGGTCATGATCAAAATATTGGACAAAACCTCCCAAAACCATCTCTGCCCATTTCAAGGATTTGAAATATTTCTACAGGAAATATTTTCATAAAAATCCAAGAAAAATCCAGGAAGTCACAAATGCATGTTGTGACCACCTTGCAAAGCCACAAGTCAATTAAAGTCATTTTGGTTCACCAAAATGCCCCAAAACCCTCTCTGACCAGAACCAAATTTGAACAAGTTTGTACTACCAACTTTCTCTCTTTGACCCCAACTTTTGTGAGCATGTTCACATGGCCTAATGAGGCCACTACACCAAGTAGTGCATCAAGGAGAAGTGTTATGAACAACTAGATCTACACAAGTCTATTTCTGCTAATTTCTAGGGTTTACCAAAGTTACACAGGCAACTTTTCCCAAATGAGCTCAAATTTGGTGGCACACCCTATTTCTAAGTGTCATTCCATCCTGTTAAGTATCATGGCAATTGGAGTTCATTTGCTTGCCAAAACCTTTATCAAACACCTTCTGCCATTTTTCCAAAAACACCATTTTGACCACTTCCACTAATCTCCTTGAGCTCAACTTTTTACCACAGCTCCTCCTAGACCTCTTCTACCTCCAGTAGCAATGGATGCATCTCAGATCAATAATTGAGGGGTGAAACCACCTCTTTTACTTCTTTGGACAGCCCTTGCACTCCTCTTCCTCTCCTCCCTCCTCACTCCAGTGGCCACCCAAGGCATCCAAGGCTTTCCCCACATTCTTTACTCCTTCCTAGAGCTACTAGAAATGCTTGTCCGTGCCCACTTTGCCAGAAAAATGGCATGCCGGCCATTTGCACGCTCTGGAGCGCGCTACAGTGCGCTCCCGCACTGTAGCCGCCCCCTGCCAACCACCTCCGGCCACCTCGGCTCTCCCCCTCACGCCAGCCGATGCTCCTCGACGTTCGCAGCACGCTACGCCTCTGTCCCCCTCCTCTTTCTCCCTCCTGCTGCCCTTGCTCGCACGCGCGCCGGCCGCCCGAGAGCTCCAATGAGCGGCCTCACACGCGCAGCGTCTCTGACCCCTTCCCGCTCTCTCCCTTAGCTCCCCTCGGCGTAGTCCATGCCCAGGAACACCCTAGACACGGTGCCAGCTCCTCCCGAGCCCTGCAGCGACGAGCGTGAGATCGCCGGCGCACGGGTCTACTGGACCTTGCCGTTCGCCTATTTAAAGGCCTCCCCGAGCCCTCCTCTCCTCACCACTCGCTCTCTCACTCCCCTAATCATCCCCCCGCACCCCCAGTTTGTCTCCAGAGCCGCCCGAGCTCGAGCTCCGCCGCTTCGGCTCGCCGGAGTTCGCGAGGTACAGGCTTCCCCCGCTCCTCCTCTGCCCCGATCTGAAACCGCCTCCTTCCACTGATCATTTCCCCTCTCTTCCCCGCCTCGTTTGCAGCCGGAGTCGGCCGGAACCGTCGACACCCGAAGCTCCTCCGCCGCAAGACCTCGTCGCCGGCGAACCAGGCAACTATGGTGACGTCCACCAGCTCCACCCGAACGGTGACACAACACTGAGGCCAGCCGTGCCCTCGCCCGACCTCGCCGTGCCCTGCATCGTCGCCGGTGAGCTCGCCAGCCGCCTGGACTCAGGGTTAGGGATGACAGGCGGGCCCTGCCTGTCAGCCTCTCCCCTTCATCGCCCCCTCTCTCTTGCTGATGCCTGGGCCCCGCCCGTCAGGTTTAAACCTGGCGCGCGTGCGTGCACCAGTGCACTAGGCCACCTCTCTGGCTGGGCCTGCTGCGCTGCGGCTGTTCTGGCCCAGCAGGCACAGTGCTCCTTCCCCTTTTTCTTTTTAATCACGTTTCCAAAAATTCTACAGGACAGAATATATGTCCAAATGAATTAATTCCAATTCCTAAATTCCTAAAATATTGCAACCTATTTAATGGTGCAACTTTCATTCAAATCCAACAACCTTTTCTTCACTATAAATATTTAAATGTGATTTTAGCATTTAAATAAACCTTTGAAAACCCATCTCTCCTATTCTGCTACTCCAAATCCAAAACTAGGAATTTTCCCCTTCTTAGTTTTCAACCTAGTATTTAACAAAAATGAGTTGACATTTTTCTGAGAACTTTGGTTTTTCCGTTTTATTATTGCCTTATTTCCTCGTTATTATTTTGCGATGATAGATTGCGTTGCTGACGAAGGAATTGGACCAGAAGACTTTGAAGACCCAGAGGACTTTGTTGAGCCAGGCAAGCAGCCCTTTGACCATGTCTATGAAACCCTTCTATGCATGTCATATAGCACTTTATTAGTGTTGCTTCGGAATCATCATGAGAGGGTAACCACTTTGGTGGATTGCCTTCGTTACTTCCTCGTTGATACCTGCATTGTGCATGACCCTACCTTCTTATGAGGGTTATGCCGGTGGGAGTAGATAGGATGCTAAGTAGTGCTACGCAAAGGAACGGGTATATGCATGGTGATGGAGACACAGTATTTTCAAAAGACTTTCCGAAAACCCCATCGGGTGCCACTTATGCCTGAGGGAGACAATGAGATGGGTAACCACTTGATGACGAAGTGGTGTACCGAGGCAAGTGTGTGTTGTTTTCGAAAACGGATTAGATTTAAGATTTGTCGACTGCCCCAACCTTACATGCGCAACCACTCTACCCTTATATGGGAAAGGGCATTATTGATTACCTAGGCCGATACTAGCTTGGAGCCCGCATTACTAGTGACAGGGGAGAGTTGGTGCTCTCTCTCGGGACGGGGTCGTGCCAGGTAGGGCGGCCATGACTGTCTTCACAGGGCAGCGGACACACTGTTGGCACCCCATGCTTGTGGTATGTGATGAAAATGGGAGCGAGGCTCCACAATTTTAAGATGTGAAATGTTGGGCACGGGGGTTACTACCAATCGGGTGGACTCTATGTTAGTGTCGTCTAGGGAAAGATAGTGATCGGGTGCTTACCCCGGGTACTTGAGGTATCGCGGGTCGTGGATGACACGGAAGTTCCCCAGATCTTGTGGGTAAAGTGTGCAACCTCTGTAGAGTGTAAAACTATTCGAATAGCCGTGTCCACGGTCAAGGACAGTTGGGAGGTGCTGCTTAAACTACGTCCACGTGGTTACAAACCAGTGTGTGTGTTGGATAAGTGGGAAGAACTACTTGGGTCAAGTCAAGGACTTGACATGATTGAGTTGGGTTGGTGCCCACTCTATTTATGTTGATATTTGTAACCTGTCCTCATGGTTACTTGAATTCTTCTGATGCATGTCTTACACGCTGTTGAACATGTCATTGCACTCAAAACTAGCTTTCCGCAAAAATTTACCCATATCATGCATTGTTGTACCTTGAACCAAAACATGGGTTGCTTGCGAGTACATTCAAAGTACTCATTGGCTTGCCACTGGTTATTTAATTGGCCAGGCATGGAAGAACAGGAGTTCGAAGAAGAGTCCTTTGGAGACGAACATGCGAACTAGGACATTTCCTAGTCAGAATGCCTGTAGGGTTAAGGCATATGGCATGGGTTCTACTTATCGATGAAGATTTCCGCTGCTTGTGTTTCATTTGATGTTCAGCCCTTAAGGCTTTATCAATGTAAGACTTGACCATAATGGTCATAATTTGTGTAAGACGGTATGTCTGGATGTAAGACTCTTGTTATTCAGCTTCTGTGTGTTCAGTGAGCATTGATCTCTGGGATCACTGTACACGTGCACTCGGTGATCTCGACTTATGAGTTGGGGTCCCCACAGAGCTGGTATCAGAGCCATCCTGACTGTAGGAAGCCTTAGTTAGCATGGGCGTTAGTTAGCTTGAGACCATCTAAACTTCTCTTCTTTTCTAAAGCTTACCCAACCCAAGATATATTTCCCTTATTGACCTCCCCCATTCAACCTTTGTAGATGGCTGCCGTACCCGAAGACTTCCTGATCCCCGGATTTCCCGTGCTTCTCGAGGATAGCCTCAAGAAGTGTCAGTTTCATCGAGCCCCCATTTTCGCCTACCATGAGCATTGGATCAATGACACCGAGACGGAGTATCATGTGGAAGTGATCATGAAGGCCAACGACTCTCCAACAAGCTGGTTCTTCAAGGGACCCCAAATGGCAACACTGGTTCTTGCCGTCGAGACGGCAACCCTCAAGGCACTCACCCGCCTCCGAGACCTCCTTCCAGAGATGGCAGACGAGTTGGCAACCCGCTTCTTGCCTTATCGGAAGGAAGGTGAGGATGAGAGCAGTGCACCAGCTCCACCATTAGAAGAAGGACTTCCACTCCGATTCCAGACCTACTTCAGCCTTTGTGCCGATAGTTTGGCACAACACTTGGCCTCGGAATCGATGAAGCTCCGAAAGTAACTTCATGAGACCAAGGCACTTCTTCGCCAAGCACAAGAGAAGACTGATAGGATCAAGAAGGAAGGTGCTTCCCCTGGTCAACCCGCAATCGCATACAGAGGCGGAAGACCCCCTAAGGATGGAGAACCACCATTGCGACACCGCATGAGCGCAAAGGAATGCCGCAAGCTCTTCGCACCACCGGCAAAGCAATGCCATGTTGAGCTCCTTCACTCCCCCACCCCTTTAAGTGAAGAGGAAAGTCAGGCCACCGATGACGAGGAGGAAGACCCAGAAGAGCCAGACTACGCGACCGAGCATTCCACCACTTAGGCATCATTTGCAACCCGGATATGCCCGTTAGCAACCCCTACGGTAGGATAGGTCGTGTACCCCTATGCGAAGTCGAGTCCTTGTAATGGTTCATATGAAACCATGTAGTGTTGTGTTTGCTTTGATGTGTTTGATGGACTTCGTGCTTTCCTTTGGGAACTTGTAAGCGACTACATCACCCATTTGGATTTCAATGAATGTGTTTGGCCTTTTGGCCCTTGCATGAAAACAATTGGTGTCATACCAACCCCCTTACTAGGCATCCCATCTATATTGCTTTTCCCATCTTTCCCAATCATGAGACCTTGACCGCTCCAACAGGATGCCTGTTGTAACTCGTACTGGTACCTCTACACAGCAGCAAGGAGCCGGAGAAGGAGCCAGTCAGGACCAAACCCAAGGACAAGTTCCACCACCGCCACCACCTCCAAACATGCACATGGCTCAGCTTCTCCAAGCCTTCCGAGAGGAACGCCAAGCCAACACTGCAGCCCTCCAGATGATTGCTCAAGATGTCAACCGCCAGCCGGCGGGAAACGGCAATGGACGTTCCACGTTGGTGGAGTTCAAGAAGCATGCACCACCCACCTTCATCGAGACTGTTGAACCCCTGGATGCAGACGACTGGGTCCGCACCATTGAGGATCTGCTGGAACTAGTCGGATGCACTGAGGACCGTGAGAAGGTGGCATATGCCGCTCACTGTCTCGGGGGAACTGCTAGAGCTTGGTGGGATGGATTCAAGGCCATGCATGCTGAGCGAAACATCACTTGGAATGACTTCAAGGCAGAATTCCGCAAAGCCCACATTCCTTCCGGAATCATGTCCATCAAGAAGCATGAGTTCCGAGCCCTGAAGCAAGGTAGTAGCACTGTCAAGGAGTACATGCATAAGTTCAGTGTTCTCTCAAGGTATGCCCCTGAAGATGTCAGCACTGATGCTGCCAAAAGGGAGCGCTTCATGGAAGGCCTTAACCAGACTCTGCAGTACTCACTTGTTGTGTGTGACTGCCCGACCTTTCCTGATCTGGTGAACAAGGCACTCATGCTTGAAGATAAGCGACGTGCTTTGGATGACACCCGTAAGCGTAAGATGATCAGCAAGGGTAGCTCCAGCAACCAGAAACCTCGCCCGTGGCAGCCAGCCCCGGTCAAGCCAACCTATCAGCAGCCAAGAGCTCCTGCACCCCGCACCAACTATCCACCCAAGCAGTATGCCAAACCCAGGCCAGCTTACAACAACCCCAATAACAATGCCGGCAAGAGCAGCAACCCCAACCAAGTCACTTGCTTTGGATGTGGTCAGCCAGGACACTACTCCAAGAATTGCCCCAACAAGAAGCCCGACGCCCCGCGCCCCAATGGGCAGAACCCAGGACAAGGCCGTGGAATGCCACCAAGGAACCAAGCTCCCCTCAACCCGCCCAACAACGGCAGGGGTCATGTGAATCATGTCACTGCTGAAGAAGCCCAAGAAGACCCGGACGTCGTGCTGGGTACGTTCCCTGTCAACTCAACACCTGCAACTGTCTTGTTTGATTCTGGAGCTACGCATTCATTTGTCACCCAAAATTTGCATTAAAAAGTGGCATGACCCCTACACCCCTGAATAACCCTATGGTGGTACAAACCCCCGGAGCAGAGATGAGAGCCAAGATAGGATGTAAAGGAGTCGGGATAGTCATTAATGGGGTAGACTTCCAAGCAGACCTTATCATCTTAAGATCGCAAGGCTTGGATGTGATCTTAGGAATGGATTGGCTCATCAAGCACCAAGGCTTGTTAGATTGTGCCAACCGGACCGTCACAGTGACCAATGACCAAGGAGTCGAAGTTAAGTTTGCTCCCAACCCCTCCTCTGCTCAAGGCGTCCAAGTCAACTGTCTATCAGAAGTTGGATTGGAGCAAGTGCCGGTAGTATGCGAATACCCCGATGTCTTTCCTGATGAGCTACCGGGAATGCCTCCTGACCGAGACATTGAGTTCATCATCGAGCTCATGCCCGGAGCAGGACCCATCTATAAGAAGCCTTATAGAATGGGATCGGAAGAGTTAGCAGAGTTGAAGAAGCAACTGGAAGAGCAGTTGAGGAAAGGATTTATTCGCCCTAGTGCCTCCCCTTGGGGATCACCTGTTCTGTTTGTGGCAAAGAAGGACGGTACCATCCGCTTATGCATTGACTACCGCTCCCTCAATGAAGTTACAATCAAGAACAAGTATCCACTTCCCAAGATTGAAGATCTGTTTGATCAACTCAATGGGGCCAAGGTGTTCTCCAAGATCGACCTCAGATCTGGGTATAACCAGCTGAAAATCAGACCCCAAGATATTCCGAAGACGACATTTGTAACCAGATATGGCCTGTACGAGTGCATGGTCATGTACTTTGGATTGACCAATGCCCCAGCTTACTTCATGTATCTCATGAATAAGGTCTTCCTGGAATATTTGGACAAGTTTGTCGTTATCTTCATTGATGACATTCTTGTCTTTTAGAAGACGGAAGAAGAGCACGAGCAACACTTGAGGATGGTCCTAGACAAGCTTCGAGAGGACCAACTGTATGCCAAGTTCAGCAAGTGCAAATTTTGGCTGCGTGAAGTTGGATTCTTGGGTCATGTTTTGACCGAAGAGGGATTGTCAGTCGATCCCACTAAGATTGAAGCCGTGACTGAATGGCAATCCCCAAGCAATGTGAAGGAAGTCAGAAGCTTCCTCGGACTCGCGGGATATTACCGCAAGTTTGTTGAAGGATTCTCAAGCATTGCCCGACCCATGACTCAACTCTTGAAGAAGGACAAGTAATTTGAATGGACGCCGAAGTGTGAAGAGAGCTTCCAGGAGCTGAAGAAGAGACTGACCACCGCCCCAGTTCTGGCCACACCAGATATACACAAGGAGTTTGTGATATATTGTGATGCATCAAGAACCGGACTGGGAGGTGTTCTGATGCAAGAAGGCAGAGTCGTAGCTTACCTTTCAAGGCAACTACGGCCTCATGAAGAGAACTATGCTACTCATGACCTCGAGTTGGCAGCTGTAGTTCATGCCCTGAAAACATGGCGACATTACCTCCTAGGGAAGCGGTGTGAGATATACACAGATCACAAAAGTCTGAAGTATACTTTCACTCAGATGGAATTGAACATGAGGCAAAGAAGATGGCTAGAGTTGATCAAGGATTATGACCTCAGTGTTCAATACCACCCTGGAAAGGCTAATATGGTAGCAGATGCATTAAGCAGGAAGCCTTGTATGAAGAACTTGAAAGCTTCGAGTTGGAACTGGTTGCACCAGGATTCTTAGCCAACCTTGAAGTCAAGCCTACCCTGATGGATGATATTAAGGAAGCTCAGAAGGGACACGAGAGTATTGAAGGCATCAAGAGGAAGATCAAGGCAGGCAAGGCCCCAGGATTCTCAGAGGATGAGCAATGAATTGTGTGGTTTGGGAATCGCATTTGCGTACCCAACAAGATTGAGCTCAAGAATTTGATCTTGCAAGAAGCTCATGACACCCAGTATTCCATCCACCCAGGAGGAACCAAGATGTATCAAGACCTGAAGGAAAGATTTTGGTGGCATGGGATGAAAAGGGAGATTGCCACCTATGTTGCAAAGTGTGATGTATGCCAAAGGGTCAAAGCTGAATATCAGCGACCTGCTGGATTACTCCAACCACTCAAGGTTCCCGAGTGGAAATGGGATAAAGTTGGAATGGATTTCATCACTGGACTACCTAGGTCAAACAAGGGACATGACTCCATCTGGGTCATAGTCAATCATTTGACTAAAGTAGCCCATTTCATTCCTGTGAAGACTACCTATGATGGCAACCAGCTCGCAACTCTATACATCAACAGAATCGTAAGCCTTCATGGTGCTCCCAAGGAGATCGTGTCAGACCGAGGAACCCAGTTTACCTCTAGGTACTGGAAAAAGTTCCAAGAGGCCATGGGGACCAAGTTATCTTTCAGCACTGCTTTCCACCCATAGACCGGAGGTTAGACAGAACGAGTGAATCAGATACTCGAAGACATGCTCCGAGCTTGTGTCTTAACATATGGAGCTAGGTGGGAAGATTGCCTCCCTTTTGCCGAGTTCTCCTACAACAACAGTTATCAATCAAGCCTCCAGATGGCACCATTTGAGGTATTGTATGGTCGGAAGTGCTGCACACCCCTCAATTGGTCAGAAACCGGAGAAGGACTAGTATTTGGGCCCGGTATCCTCCGTGAAGCAGAAGAGCAAGTTCAGCTAGCCAGAGAGCAACTGAAGACCGCTAAGTCCAGACAAAAGAGCTATGCCGACACTCGTCGCCGGCAAATAGACTTCCAAGTCGGAGACCATGTATACCTGCGAGTAACTCCTCTTAAGGGAACCAAGCATTTCCACGTTAAGGGAAAGCTCGCACCAAGATTTATCGGCCCCTTCGAGATCACCGCACAACGTGGAGAAGTGGCTTACCAGTTGGAACTGCCACCTGATCTATCCGATGTGCACAACGTATTCCACGTGTCACAACTCCGGAAGTGTCTCCAAGTTCCAGACAAACCTGATCTTTACAAGGACGTCAATCACCAAGCCATTGACCTTCAGCCCAATTTGACCTACCACGAGAGACCCATCCGCATTTTGGATGAGGCTGAGTGACGCACTCGAAGCCGCACGATCAAGTACCTCAAGGTCCAGTGGAGCAACCACACTGAAGCAGAAGCAACCTGGGAACGTGAAGACTACCTTAGATCCGAGTTTCCGTATCTCTTTAAACCTAGTTTAGGAATCTCGGGGACGAGATTCTTGTAAGGGGGGTAGGTCTATCACACCCTGCATTTTGTAACACTCCATTTGCATTAATAAAGCATGAAAATTTGGACCAACAAAAAGTTTTGCATTATTTGGCTTTTTATTTTGGAGTTGGTTTTTCTCTCTGTGATTTTCAAGTGCTCTACAAAGTCAACAATTTCACCCTCTATATTTCATCTCCTTGCCCCAAACTTCTGCCCAATGATCATGCCATGTGTATAGTGCAATGTAGTATTTTCTTACAAAAATAATTTGGCCAAAAAGTATTTTCTAAAATTAGATTTACAAAAACCCTTGAATTGAGATTTGCACTGCAAGTACTTAATTAAGGGCAGCAAAAATATTTCCAAAAATAGGTTTGACTCCTATTAGATATAGGATACCAGAAACCACAAACAGATAATTTTAAAAGTTATTTTCCTATTTTATTTAAAGGCTTTTTCTTAAGGCCAGAAATGGTCTTTAATAGGGAAAAATTATTTTATTGATTCAAAAATATTTGACAAAAATCAGGGAAACTCAGTGGGCATATATTTCCCATATAAAAGAGTTTCAACATATGATCATGATCAAAATATTGGACAAAACCTCCCAAAACCATTTCTGCCCATTTCAAGGATTTGAAATATTTCTACAGGAAATATTTTCATAAAAATCCAAGAACAATCCAGCAAGTCACAAATGCATGTTGTGACCACCTTGCAAAGCCTCAAGTCAATTAAAGTCATTTTGGTTCACCAAAATGCCCCAAAACCCTCTCTGACCAGAACCAAATTTGAACAAGTTTGTACTACCAACTTTCTCTCTTTGACCCCAACTTTTGTGAGCATGTTCACATGGCCTAATGAGGCCACTACACCAAGTAGTGCATCAAGGAGAAGTGTTATGCTCAACTAGATCTACACAAGTCTATATCTGCTAATTTCTAGGGTTTACCAAAGTTACACAGGCAACTTTTCCCAAATGAGCTCAAATTTGGTGGCACACCCTATTTCTAAGTGTCATTCCATCCTGTTAAGTATCATGGCAATTGCAGTTCATTTGCTTGCCAAAACCTTTATCAAACACCTTCTGCCATTTTTCCAAAAACACCATTTTGACCCCTTCCACTAATCTCCTTGAGCTCAACTTTTTACCACAGCTCCTCCTAGACCTCTTCTACCTCCAGTAGCAATGGCTGCATCTCAGATCAATAATTGAGGGGTGAAACCACCTCTTTTACCTCTCTGGACAGCCCTTGCACCCCTCTTCCTCTCCTCCCTCCTCACTCCAGTGGCCACCCAAGGCATCCAAGGCTTTCCCCACATTCTTTACTCCTTCCGAGAGCTACCAGACATGCTTGTCCGTGCCCACTTTGCCAAAAAAATGGCTTGCCGGCCATTTGCACGCTCTGGAGCACGCTAAAGTGCGCTCCTGCACTGTAGCCGCCCCCTGCCAACCACCTCCGGCCACCTCGGCTCTCCCCCTCACGCCAGCCGATGCTCCTCGACGTCCGGAGCATGCTACGCCTCTGTCCCCCTCCCCTTTATCCCTCCTGCTGCCCTTGCTCGCACGCGCGCCGGCCGCCCGAGAGCTCCAATGAGCGGCCTCACACGTGCGGCGTCTCTGACCCCTTCCCGCTCTCTCCCTTAGCTCCCCTCGGCGTAGTCCATGCCCAGGAACACCCTAGACACGGCGCCAGCTCCTCCCGAGCCCTGTAGCGATGAGCGTGAGCTCGCCGGCGCACGGGTCTACTGGACCTCGCCGTTCGCCTATTTAAAGGCCTCCCCGAGCCCTCCTCTCCTCACCACTCGCTCTCTCACTCCCCTAATCATCCCCCTGCACCCCCAGTTCGTCTCCAGAGCCGCCCGAGCTCGAGATCGAGCTCGAGCTCCACCGCTTCGGCTCGCCAGAGTTCGCGAGGTACAGGCTTCCCCCGCTCCTCCTCTGCCCCGATCTGAAACCGCCTCCTCCCACTGATCATTTCCCCTCTCTTCCCCGCCTCGTTTGCAGCTGGAGTCGGCCGGAACCGTCAACACCCGAAGCTCCTCCGCCGCAAGACCTCGTCGCCGGTGAACCAGGCAACTCTGGTGACATCCACCACCTCCACCCAAACGGCGACACGATGCTGAGCCCAGCCGTGCCCTCGCCCGACCTCGCCGTGCCCTGCATCGTCGCCGGTGAGCTCGCCAGCCGCCTGGACTCAGGGTTAGGGATGACAGGTGGGCCCCACCTGTCAGCCTCTCCCCTTCATCGCCCCCCTCTCTCGCTGACGCCTGGGCCCCGCCCGTCAGGTTTAAACCTGGCGCGCGCGCGTGCACCAGTGCGCTCGGCCGCCTCTCTGGCTGGGCCTGCTGCGCTGTGGCTGTTCTGGCCCAGCACGCACAGTGCTCCTTCCCCTTTTTCTTTTTCAGTCACGTTTCCGAAAATTCTACAGGACAGAATATATGTCCAAATGAATTAATTCCAATTCCTAAATTCCTAAAATATTGCAACCTATTTAATGGTGCAACTTTCATTCAAATCCAACAACCTTTTCTTCACTGTAAATATTTAAATGTGATTTTAGCATTTAAATAAACCTTTGAAAACCCATCTCTCCTATTCTGCTACTCCAAATCCAAAACTAGGAATTTTCCCCTTCTTAGTTTTCAACCTAGTATTTAACAAAAATGAGTTGACATTTTTCTGAGCACTTTGGTTTTTCCATTTTATTATTTCCTTATTTCCTTGTTATTATTTTGCGATGATAGATTGCGTTGCTGACGAAGGAATTGGACCAGAAGACTTTGAAGACCCAGAAGACTTTGTTGAGCCAGGGAAGCAGCGCTTTGACCATGTCTATGAAACCCTTTCTATGCATGTCATATAGCACTTTATTAGTGTTGCTTCGGAATCATGATCAGAGGGTAACCACTTTGGTGGATTGCCTTCTTTACTTCCTCGTTGATACCTGCATTGTGCATGACCCTACCTTCTTATGAGGGTTATGCCGGTGGGAGTAGATAGGATGCTAAGTAGTGCTACACAAAGGGACGGGTATATGCATGGTGATGGAGACACATTATTTTCAAAAGACTTTTCGAAAACCCCATCGGGTGCCACTTATGCCCGAGGGAGACAATGAGATGGGTAACCACTTGATGACGAAGTGGTGTACCGAGGCAAGTGTGTGTTGTTTTCGAAAACGGGTTAGATTTAAGATTTGTCGACTGCCCCAACCTTACATGCGCAACCACTCTACCCTTATATGGGAAAGGGCATTATTGATTACCTAGGCCGATACTAGCTTGGAGCCCTCATTACTAGTGACGGGGGAGAGTTGGTGCTCTCTCTCGGGACGGGGTCGTGCCAGGTAGGGCGGCCATGACTGTCTTCACAGGGCATCGGACACACAGTTGGTACCCCGTGCTTGTGGTATGTGGGAGCGAGGCTCCACAATTTTAAGATGTGAAATGTTGGGCACGGGGGTTACTGCCAATCGAGTGGACTCTATGTTAGTGTCGTCTAGGGAAAGATAGTGATCGGGTGCTTACCCCGGGTACTTGAGGTACCGCGGGTCGTGGATGACACGGAAGTTCCCCGGATCTTGTGGGTAAAGTGTGCAACCTCTGCAGAGTGTAAAACTATTCAAATAACCGTGTCCACGGTCAAGGACAGTTGGGCGGTGCTGCTTAAACTACGTCCACGTGTTTACAAACCAGTGTGTGTGTTGGATAAGTGGGAAGAACTACTTGGGTCAAGTCAAGGACTTGACATGATTGAGTTGGGTTGGTGCCCACTCTATTTATGTTGATATCTGTAACCTGTCCTCATGGTTACTTGAATTCTCTTGATGCATGTCTTACACGCTGTTGAACATGTCATTGCACTCAAAACTAGCTTTCCGCAAAAATTTACCCATATCATGCATTGTTGTACCTTGAACCAAAACATGGGTTGCTTGCGAGTAAATTCAAAGTACTCATTGGCTTGCCACTGGTTATTTAATTGGCCAGGCATGGAAGAACAGGAGTTCGAAGAAGAGTCCTTTGGAGAGAAACATGTGAACTAGGACGTTTCCCAGTCAGAATGCCTGTAGGGTTAAGGCAGATGGCATGGGTTCTACTTATCGACGAAGATTTCCGCTGCTTGTGTTTCATTTGATGTTCAGCCCTTAAGGCTTTATCAATGTAAGACTTGACCATAATGGTCATAATTTGTGTAAGACGGTATGTATGGATGTAAGACTCTTGTTATTCAGCTTCTGTGTGTTCAGTGAGCATTGATCTCTGGGATCACTGTACACGTGCATTCGGTGATCTCCACTTATGAGTTGGGGTCCCCACATGTGCCCTCGTGGCGAGTTACGGCGATGTGCACTGCTTGACACGACCGGTTCATCCTCAACGTGCCTACTGTAGCTCCGGCTCGGGTGGGGGTGGAATGAATCCTCTCGCGACTATGCGAATAAGCCTGCTGCTGGTTGAAAGCTGTTTGAAGGAGCTCTTTGGCCCGTCGTGCCTCAATCGCAACTGAGGACTCACCGTCGGTTGGGAGGGCTGCCAATCGTGAAGCGGCGACCACAATGTTGTCCAACGGGTTGGAGTAATGCCCCGGGGGCGTCGGAACATACTGCGTCATAATGTTGCTTTGACGAGGTGGGTCCATCGTTCGAGGCTGAACTGGCGCTCTTGTTCCCAGCGCCTCTGTCCGGTTTAACATTGGCTGGTTACTAGTTCCTGCACCGGGTGTGTTCAAGAGATTCCTTGGCTCATAACTCGGCGGGAGATGGGACCGGTGTCCTCTTCTCATGACTTCCTCTGAAGCATTCTGATCCGGCCTAAGTCGGTAGGCCTGAGCTTCCAACTCGGACTGTTCTGTAGCCATCCTAGCATTTTCTAATGCTAGGTCTGCTTTAGCCTGAGTTATCTGATCTTTCACCTTTTTGATATCCGAATTGTGTTGGTCCCAGGGTGCTGCGTCCACCTCCGTGGCCATCAATGTTGCCAAAGTGTCGAACAAATCAGACAGAACTTGAGCCGGAGGCGGCTTAGAGCCCCCTGCTCCCGCCGGCATTGCTGTTGCTGAACCAGAAAGTATTGCCACGGTGGTTGATGAGTGGGGTGCTGATTGTGTACCGACCATGAAGATAGCGACCCGGTTTGGCAGATCGAGGGGGACCGGAATATTGTTGCCATTAGAACCTCCGCTAATCCGTCGTCCTGCAACTGATATAGCGTTTCGGTTTCTCTAGTTGAAGACTCGTCGACAGAGCAGACAACGGTTTCTCCATCAGATGCCGGTCCATCCTCATATTCCGCTCCATGGATGACACCCACGAAAACATGCCTTGCTGCGGGCTGAACCGGGGAAGGGCTTGCACGCTGAGCCGTCTCGATGATGTCGGTGCAGGTGTCCGGCTCAGGGCCCGGTTAGCCGATCTTGCCGATGAAGACGTGAATCCCACCAAAGGGGACCCGATATTCGTATTCGATTGAACCGACCTCGGGACCCTATCCTGCGTCGTCGATGTAGAGCTTGCCACGATGACTCTTCGTCATCCAGCCCGCATCGTATCCCTTGAGTCCATCAAAGGTGCCCTTTAAGAACTCGAAACCATCGTGTGATAGCCCCACAGTGGGCGCCAACTGTCGTGGGTTTGTCACGGCAGATGTCCTCGTGAAAGGACTTAGTCGTGGAGCCATCACAATGGGTTAGCTTAAAGGGGTTAAACCAGACAAGGGACACGAGGGATTTTATACTAGTTCAGCCCCTTCGATGAAGGTACAAGCCTACGTCTAGTTGTGATTGGTATTACTAGGGTTTCGATGACTAGGGAGCGAATCCGCTTTGCTTGGCTCTCGAGTTGTTGTCTGTTGTCCTCAAACCGCGGTCGGGTCGTCCCTTTATATTCATAGGTTGATGCCCGCCGGTTTATAGAGTCCCCGAGCCGGATCATAGATGTGTCCGGCTCGGTCTCTATTCCTCTAACTTACAATACAAGTTACATGAAAAAGTCGGTTTACATCTACAGGCCTTAGCTCTCCTTTGGGCCTTGGACCTTCGTAAAGCACCACCATCTTCACATCTTCATGGGCTTCTATCTTCATGGAGCTAACCCGGCTACTCCTAACCGGTTTACCTCCAGTAATCATATCCCCAACATATTTGATATGATGCAGTGTCCCTACAGTCACTGCCCTTTGTAATCGCACCACCTTTGCCAAAAATAGGGAAGCACAACTGGTTCCTCGCTCGACCAGACGACGGCAAAAGACTGATGATCATTCGGACACATGAGGCGGAAAAGTTATATTGCAAAAAACCCCACTGTGTACAAGCACTGTGAAATACGTGAGTATCCAGATAGTGGTTCTTACGTCTATGGGCCAGATACCAGCTTGTTGGGGCCTTCAGGATTTTTGAGTTGGAGGCGGGTAAACAGCCTTGGTTCACACTCTCTGTTTCTCGGACTCAATTATCCAATTAACCAGGAGATCACCGTTGGCAAGGACCTTGATGGCAGAGAGGCTCTGTTTGCTATGGAAAACTGTGTCTACACTGCAAGCCCTAGGACTTCAGGAGTAATCTCCCCTGATTGTCTACAATACAGCTTGCAGCCAAAAGAAGGTGAGAATGACAAAGGCATCTGGATTAACTTTGATCCTTGGATGTCTCAAGTCCGACAGGCAGTGATGTGGTTCAAGCCTTCAGGTTGATAGGTAATTGGGCTGTTGCGTCGAAAGGGTGGAGTACTGGTGTCTCCAGATCACTGGTTGATGAAGCGGGGATGCAAATTATGATGTTGCTGGATCATCCCTCTTCGAATGACTTGTTGTATTTGCTGCTTGTTCTGGATGGGTAATTCTCTCTTTTGTTAGGCATATTCCTTGTCATTTGATCATCCTCATCTATGTCACTCTTACTATGTAGTAGTTGCCTCTATTTAGAATGTCATTCTCGTCTAGATCACGAGAGTCCGAGCACTGCAGATGGGTGCGTTTGGTGGTGTAGAAAGACTTCTTGTGAACCATCATGTCTTGTTGTTTATGTTAGTAGTAGTCACTAGTCAGTGTTTGAATGTTGTATATATCATTGTTTCGAACTGTTTATTGTCTCGAACTGCTGGTGGGCTAAATGAGGGCATCCCCATTCTGAAGTATTCAGAGTATATCTCCTTTTTTCAATTTATAATTTAGCTCAGTGTCTTTTTGATGATGTACACTTGTTTGGGCCAGTGAGGTTTCATTGAATATGGGCCGAGTAGTAACACAATGCCAAACATGTCAATTATGACTCTCAGGTCGGGCTCTCAAAAGATCCTCAAAAAAGGCAAGGCTCTCAAAAAAAGAAAGAATAAGGACTCTTAGGCAGATATGTGGGTGCCACCGGTGTTTTCGTGCACTTGCGCGCCGAGAACATATCGGCACGTGTTCGAAATTCATGCTACCTTTTCATCCCCAACCTCCCGCCCCTCCCCCACCTCTAGAATCTCGATTCCTACTCCAGTTCCCCCAAATCCTCCTCCTATACTCACTGTACTCAAGCGCACTATCATGTCGCCGGTCAACACGGATCTCTGAGCCAGAGATCCCGAGGTTCGTCTTGCCTTCGGGTGTTGCGTGCTGTCGCTCAATAGTGGCATGGCGGTGCTTGACGACCAGTTTGCCGGCAAAGCGCTGATGGTAACCATCAACGTCGACCGGCCTCCCATCTTGCCAGACAACCTTGTCAATGCTATTGCCATTGCGCACGGCATCCAAATAAGTGACTTGTTCATCGAAGCCTGTTCACCATCGCCTGATTTCTTCGTCAGGTTCTGGACAACTTTTGACTACAGTCATCTGTTTGAATCTTCCCAACGTTTGTTCTGCGATGGCGCGCTGGTGAGCTTTGATCGGTGGCGCCCAGGATGGGGCTCGGTGCCCTCTGAGCTTGAGTTTTTAACAAATCTTACCTTCCACGGCATGCCTCAACGTGCTTGGAACAGCGAGTCCATGAAGGAGCTTATCAACGACCTTGGAAGTGAGCTTGTAACTATGTTTGTTCCTCTAGACAGCTGGGCTCCGACGGTTAGGCATGGATGAAGAAACCGTCTACCATTACTAAGGTGATTGGTGTTAAGATACCGGTGCAGGAACCGGGGTTGTACTATTCATCGCCACCAAGGCCGTTGCGGACCACATTAGGGATGTACCTGTATTGAGTGTTCTTGCATGTCAACGTCCATTACAGGAGTCAATGTTAGACTTTCCCCGTGTTGCTCAGAACGATGGATGGCACACGGTCTACTCCATCGTGCAGCGGAGGCCACTGCTTCTTTGGGAGAAGAGGCAGGGCTAGCTTCCTGGACGTGCTCTAATTTGAGGTAACAACTAAATCTTGTCATATACTAGTTAAATCCGAGCTATGGGTGTGAAGCACTGATGTGCTAGTACATTTGATTGTGACCTGTTCTATTTTTGTACCTGAACTTTTTTAGAAAGGGTTGTACGTCAACTTAATGTGCTAGCAGAACTTATTGTGTTGTCTGTCTATTTTCTTTGCACAACATTCAAGATATTTCCCCGTCATTGATAAAGACGATGAACCGTTATGTACGAGTTCATTCGTTTCAACATAGCCCTACCCATAGCGATCCACTGTTTCCACCCTGATTGTGCAGCCTGCGTGAAATTTTGTATGCAAGTTCATTGTGCTATGATGTTCTATATGATTGTGTCAACTATATAAGTTTTTACTGAGCATCAGCAATGCATATGGCTGAAAGATGTATTTACGAGCATAGACCGATGGTTCTCTCTCTCTCTCTCTCTCTCACACACACACACACACACACACACACACACAAGTGGGAACCGTTGAATTATTTATTCACTCGTGACAGCTTTTAATTAGGTTCCACTATACTCTAATTTTTTTCTTAAGTTATTAATTGAGCTCATTGACTTCAAAATGTTGTACAGAAGTCTTGTTTGGGTATTTTCAGCGTCGCTGAATGTGGGCTGAGTAGCCATGTAAAGTTGTATTGTACTACACAAGCCTTTTTTTGAACATCAGCAATGCAACTGGGCCGACAATTCTACACAATATCCGGGTAAACTTGTTATTCTCTGCCCCGCTGGGCTGCAAATCTTTCCTAGCAGGGATGCATTAGGCTTAAAAAGAAAAAAGGGCTTTAAGAAATAATAAATGGGATGTAATTATAAAAACTGGGCAGTAACTATAAAAAATGCACCAAACACGTAATTAGTTTTTTTAAAATATTATTTTTGGATTTTGAAAATTTTAATTTCATTACTTGTTGCGCGCACAATATTTCGTTGGATTTTTACGTAATACAAATTTACTTTGAAATTATATTTAATCTGACTAGAAATTTCGGGATAAAAATATTTCGGATCCCATCAAAATGTGGGAAATTTTATTGATTTCTGTTTTGAGCGGTTGGTTGAAATTATTAATCGTTGTCCTAGCTAGAAAATGGGTTGTACTTTTAACAAACTGTAAATGGGTTGTAGTGAATTCCATTAGAATTCAAAAATGGGTTGTACATTCGTACAAATCGCAAATGGGTTATATGTTCTCTGCCACACACTTGTGGGCCTACTAAGTTGACGCGTCCCCTAAAAAAAGTTAGTTGACGCATATGCAAGGCTTTGTCAACTTATAGTCAACACATGGTTCTAGCAGCAGTGGCCGTTGGATGTCCATCCAACGGATGTCGTGCTTGTTCTTCAATTTCGGATATTCTTGCTTCAGCCGCCCAAAAAATGATTCCTCCCCCTGACATCTGGGGTGCACCGTTTCGGAGGCTGACCTATGGGCCTACTAAGTTGACGCGTACCACGGACTTTGTCAACTTAGTCAATATAAATGATTCTAGCTGAAGTGATCGTGCTATGTCCATCCAACGGTCGTCGTGCTTCTTCAACCTCTGGTCTTCTTGCTCCAGCCGCTCAAACCAGCACCGCCTGTGCCACCTGCTCCTGCCTCCCGTGTCTGGCTATGCTGCCATCGTTGGCTATCCCATCACTCTATACTCACCCACACCTCCTGTTATTCTCCGACGATGGTAGCCTCACACCGCTAGGGATGGCAATGGGTCGGGTTTGGGGCGGGTGGAGCTGGTCCAAATCCAACCCATGACCAATCTTCCTACACTCTGCCCATCCACCAAATTATCCATGGGCATAACTTGTGCCCATGCGCAAACCCGCTGGATACCCACATACCCATGGAGCTCCATGAGCATAGAAAAGTCAGCATGAAGCCTTCCCAAAGATCAAATTAGCTCATTGTCATTCACTCACAAATAACAACATAAGCTACATGCATAAATAGGCAACAAGTAATACGATGAGTCCTTAAGTGTGACATACCAAAGGTTGATTCTGCAGCATATAACTTATGGCACCAGTTGCATATTGCCTGCCATTTTCCATTGATTCACTCTTTCTACTATCACTGGCATATGGCCTCATATGTCATACGGGTATCCATTGGATATCCACGGAGCACAAACTATAACCGTGCCCAACCCGGCTGTTTGTGGGTATCCATATCCACGGACCCATGGGCAGAAATGCGCTCCATACCCTTGCCCAACTGGGCTGGGTATCCATCGGTATCTAGATCCATGGATAAAATTGCCATCCCTACACACCGCAGCCGAAGTAGTCAACCCACGTACTCCCCTCTGCGTGGGCATCCACTGCCGCATCTTCCCCAGCTCCGCATCTTTCCCTTCCTAGGCCTCGCCATTATCCACTACCTTGGTGCTCTCGGCACGGCGTGGTCAACGTGGTCAACGAAGGACAGCCATCGGAAGAGGACTTTAGGCAGTGAGGCCGACAGCTGGACCCACCAGCTACATCTTAGAACACAAGGAAGTTCCTCCTTATTACTCGCAAAATAAAAACGATTCCACCCGCTGATAGCTGTGATCGACCAGCTACATCTGTGCATGCAAGGAAGTGCATCTTTATCCTCCCTAACCGCTAGGACCCACCCGGTCAAAGCATACGTAGCGTTGTCTGTCTGGTCGCGAACGTGTACGTACATACTGGTCGATCGGTCTCTCTGCAAGTATGAACCGTGGCCGAGTAAGTAGTGACACGTGTCATTGTAGAGCACCCGACATAGCAGTTCACGCAGTCCCTTCTAAGTCTTGTACACGTACGTATAGCCACAGGGCAAAAAATACGGCCACGTACGTACATACGGGCGGCGTCTCGAGCGCGTACTCGTGCATATATACGGACAACCAGGGCTTGTCTACATGGAGAGGCAACGGACGGCAGCAATGGCATCATGTTCATCGGGCAGCGAACCGGCTGTGTCGGAACGGAGAAATAGTGTCCTATTCATCTGAAGGCAACCGACTAGGTCGGATTGCCTCATGTTCAACAGGAGCCAACCGGCTTGGACGGAATAGCCGAAACGGGGTCTGGCATACGGCAGAACGGAGGAAATGGCCTTCTGTTCGACTGGCCACGGTCGAAACGGGATCCTGTTCATCGGGAGGGGTCTGGTGTATCGCAAAACGAAGGAAACAGACTTGTGTTTGAGTGCCTACGGTCAAAACGGGGTCCTATTGATCGGGAGGGTGTGGCCTACCGCAAAACAGAGGAAACATACTTGTGTTGGAGCACCTATGGTCGAAACGGGGTCCTTTTCATCCACCGTCTACCACCTCGCTCCAGCCTCCACGGGCTACTGATCATCCACTGTCGACCTCCTCCAGCCTCCACAAGCTACTGTTCATCCACGACTACTGTTCATCCAGCCTCCACCGGTTGCTGTTCATCCAGCCCTCCACGGGGACATGTTCATCCACCCCCAACCGGCTGGGGTGTGGCGGCCTCCTCGGGGTCCTGTTCATCCAGCGGTAACAGCCTACTACCACGGGTCATGTTCATCCAACACCCACCGGGAACTGTTCATCCACAACCAACCAACCGACTCGACTCACCACGTCTCGACTCGTTCTACATACCGCACACACGGTAGCAAGGGTCACTGTTCATCGAGAGGCAACCCAACACCGGCTGGCTGCGTCTCGCACGAGGGCTCGATCGGCTTCAGTAAGCAGCAGCAGTGATTAATCACTCGGGTTCAGTTAGCAGCAGCAGTGATTAATCACTCGGGTTCAGTTAGTAGTAGCAGCGAAGGAATTGCTCGAGTTCAGTCAGCAACGAGTGAATCGCTCGGGTTCAGTTAACAGCCAAGGGATCGATCGCTCGGGTTCAGTAACGTGCAGTCACTCCGGGTTCAGTTAGCCAATGCCTCGCACACATGCGTGTGCACGAGAGAAATGTGCAAACCACAGTGCATCGCTCGGTCCTGACCACCTACCATAATCGGGAACTCCATGATATTTCCTCTCCCTCGCTTCTATCACAATTTTTTCCGTCATGGACGACCCAAAGAATGTCCTGTAGCTGCGTCTCCGGCCCACCCAGGACGAAAAGCCCATTTTTTGTCATGATTTTTTGTCATAGAAGTAGGAGCCCACCACATCTATGATGATACCGGGTTTTTTCACAATTATCGTCATGGAAGTGTCATAAGCATGACAGGAACAATATTCGTTCGGCCCAAAATGTCATGGATGTGTCTTTTTTTGTAGTGATGAACTCATGTTTTCATTCAAAGGAAAATATGTTGCTTGTTCATGTAAATGTTTTCAAATAGCACATGGTTCACTCACAAAAGCCGTGTGCCTACGAAGTTGTGGCCGATGCCCCCCTGCCATGTGCGCGATCTAAGTCGTCCGTTCTGATTGGCCAGAACCCAAACCCCGCAGATCAAACGTCTACACCGTTGGATTCTCCTTGATCAAACGGCAATCCTCATCCCTTTCGATAGCACATGCAGTTCCAATTGTTATTTATTTATATCCGCAAATTGCACATTAAATTAAAAAATGTCTTAAATATAGCAAACGATACCTGAAATGCGTTAAAAAATCAAACCCATGGTATAATGGTGATTGCGTACCTTGGAAATTTTTATGAGGCCAAACGATGAAGTCACCGGCCACTGGAGTTTGAATTGACACGTCTCCTTTTGGAAACCATGGTCCTTCATGTGAGATGCTCCAGTTTGGAAGGAGCAATCATCAAAACTTGTGCCAAACTTTACCAAAATTTTCCCCGGGGTCATGAGAGCATGGCACGGGTACACACGATTTTGATGATGTCTAGACTCCATCTGAATTCCTTGTAATTAAAATACCAACTAGGCCTACGCCGATGGCCGCACCTCGTGGCCGAAATGTTTGAAACTTCTCCCCGTTTCTCGGACAATGGATGAAAACTCGCAAGGCAACACACAAATGAATTGTACACCTTCTTTGCAAACTAACACCCAGATGTAGTTGTAGAAAAGTTTTGAATTTATATGCACTAAATGCATGGTAAGTGCAAAAAATGACTTAAATATAGCAGACGAGACCTGAAATGGGCCAGAAAATCAAACCTAGGGCATATACATGAAGGGAATATGCCCTAGAGGCAATAATAAAGTTGTTATTTATATTTCCTTATATCATGATAAATGTTTATTCATGCTAGAATTGTATTAACCGGAAACTTAGTACATGTGTGAATACATAGACAAACAAAGTGTCCCTAGTATGCCTCTACTTGACTAGCTCATTAATCAAAGATGTTTAAGTTTCCTAGCCATAGACATGTGTTTTCATTTGATGAACAGGATCACATCATTAGAGAATGATGTGATGGACTAGACCCATTTGTTAGCTTAGCACTATGAACATTTAGATTATTGCTATTGCTTTCTTCATTACTTATACATGTTCCTATCACTATGAGCTTATGCAACTCCCGAATACCAGAGGAACACCTTGTGTGCTATCAAATGTCACAACGTAACTGGGTGATTATAAAGATGCTCTACAAGTGTCTTCGATGGTGTTTGTTGAGTTGGCATACATCGAGATTAGGATTTGTCACTCCATGTATCGGAGAGGTATCTCTGGGCCCTCTCAGTAATGCACATCACTATGAGCCTTGCAAGCAATGTGACTAATGAGTTAGTCACGGGATGATGCATTACAGAACGAGTAAAGAGACTTGCTAGTACCGAGATAGAACTAGGTATGATGATACTGACGATTGAATCTCGGGCAAGTAACATACCGATGACAAAGGGAACAACGTATGTTGTTGTGCGGTTTGACCGATAAAGCTCTTCATAGAATATGTAGGAACCAATATGAGCATCCAGGTTCCGCTATTGTTTATTGACCGGAGATGTGTCTCGGTCATGTCTACATAGTTCTCGAACCCGTAGGGTCCGTACGGTTAACGTTCGATGACAATATGTATTATGAGTTATGTGATTTGATGTACCGAAGGTTGTTTAGAGTCCCGGATGAGATCACGGACATGACGAGGAGTCTGGAAATGGTCGAGACATAAAGATTCATATATTGCAAGGTTACATTCGGACACCAGAATGGTTTGGGTCATTTCGGATAAGTTTCGGAGTACCAGGGGTTACCAGAACCCCCGCCAGGAAGTTATTGGGCCTTACGGGCCTGGTGGTGGAAGAAAGGATGCATGCCAAGAGGTGGTGCCCCCCCCTAGCCCAAACCGAATTGGACTAGGGCTAGGGGGGTCGGGCCCCCTTTCCTTCTCTTCTTCCTCTCCTTCCTTCTTCTCCTACTAGGACTAGGAAAGGGGGAACCTACTCGTACTAGGAGTAGGATTCCCCCCATGAGCGCGCCCCTTGTGGTCGGCCCTCCTCCTCCTTCCATACTTTATATACGGGGGTGGGGGCACCCCATAGACACACAAGTTGATCTTTAGGCCTGTGCGGTGCCCCCTCCACAGTTTTACACCTCGGTCATATTGTCGTACTGCTTAGGCAAAGCCCTGCATCGGTAACTTCATCATCACCGTCAACACGCCGTCGTGCTGACGGAACTCACCCTTGGCCTCAGCTGGATCAGGAGTACGAGGGACTTCACCGAGTTGAATGTGTGCAGATCGCGGAGGTGCCATGCGTTCGATACTTGATCGGTTGGATCGCGAAGACGTTCGACTACATCAACCGCGTTACTAAACGCTTCCCCTTCCGGTCTATGAGGGTATGTAGACACACTCTCCCCTCTCGTGGCTATGCATCTCTTAGATAGATCTTGCGTGATCGTAGGAAATTTTTTGAAATACCGCGTTCCCCAATAGTGGCACCGAGCCAGGTCTATGCGTAGATGTTATATGCACGAGTAGAACACAAAGAGTTGTGGGCGATAATAGTCGTACTGCTTACCAGCATGTCATACTTTGATCCAGCGGTATTGTTGGATGAAGCGGCCCAGACCGACATTACATGACCGCGTTCATGTGACTAGTTCTACCGACGTGCTTCGCACACAGGTTGCTAGTGGGTGTCTGGTTCTCCAACTTTAGTTGAATCGAGTTTGACTACGCCCGGTCCTTGTTGAAGGTTAAAACAGCACACTTGACAAAAAATTGTTGTGGTTTTGATGCTTAGGTAAGAATGGTTCTTGCTAGAAGCCCGTAGCAGCCATGTAAAACTTGCAACAACAAAGTAGAGGACGTCTAACTTGTTTTTGGAGGGCATGTTGTGATGTGATATGGTCAAGATGTGACGAGATATAAATTGTTGTATGAGATGATCATATTTTGTTAAATTTATCGGCAACTAGAAGGAGCCTTATGGTTGTCTCTTTATTGCATAAGACGCAAGCGCCATATAATTGCTTTACTTTATCGCTATGCAATAACAATAGTTGCAAAAACAATAGTTGGTGAGTGATAACCCACAAGTATAGGGGATCGCAACAGTTTTCGAGGGTAGAGTATTCAACCCAAATTTATTGATTCAACACAACGGGAGCCAAAGAATATTATCAAGTATTAGCAGCTGAGTTGTCAATTCAACCACACCTAGAAACTTAATATCTGCAGCAAAGTGTTTAGTAGCAAAGTAATATGATAGTAGTGGTAACGATAGCAAAAGGTAACGGTAGCAAAAGTAATGTTTTTGGTATTTTGTAGTGATGATAACAATAGCAGCGGAAAAGTAAATAAGCGAACAACAATATATGGAAAGCTTGTAGGCAATGGATTAGTGATGGAGAATTATGCCGGATGCGGTTCATCATGTAACAGTCATAACCTAGGGTGACATAGAACTAGCTCCAGTTCATCAATGTAATGTAGGCATGTATTCCGAATATAGTCATACGTGCTTATGGAAAAGAACTTGCATGACATCTTTTGTCCTACCCTCCTGTGGCAGCGGGGTCCTAGCGGAAACTCAGGGATATTAAGGCCTCCTTTTAATACGGTACTGGACCAAAGCATTAACACATAATGAATACATGAACTCCTCAAACTATGGTCATCACCAGGAGTGGTCCCGATTATTGTCACTTCGGGGTTGCTGGATCATAACACATAGTAGGTGACTATAGACTTGCAAGATAGGATCAAGAACTCACATATATTCATGAAAACATAATAGGTTCAGATCTGAAATAATGCACTCGGGCCCTAGTGACAAGCATTAAGCATAGCAAAGTCATAGAAACATCAATCTCAGAACATAGTGGATACTAGGGATCAAACCCTAACAAAACTAACTCGATTACATGATAAATCTCATCCAACCCACCACCGTCCAACAAGCCTACGATGGAATTACTCACGCACGGCGGTGAGCATCATGAAATTCATGATGGAGGATGGTTGATGATGACGACGGCGATGGATTCCCCTCTCCGGAGCCCTGAACGGACTCCAGATCAGCCCTCCCGAGGTGTTTAGGGCTTGGTGGCGGCACTGTATCGTAAAACTGATGAATATTTCTCCCTTATTTTTTTCTCCCTGAACATGAATATATGGAGTTGGAGTTGAGGTCGGTGGAGCTCCAGGGGGCCCACGAGGCAGGGTGGCGTGCCCAGGGGGGCAGGCGCGCCCCCACCCTTGTGGCTAGGGTGTGGGCCCCCTGGCCTTGATTTTTTGCTAGTATTTTTTTATTATTTCCAAAAATAATCTCCATGGAGAATTTTTGTTTCTGCACATAAATAACAGCATGGCAATTCTGCAGAAAATAGCATCAGTCCGAGTTAGTTCCATTCAAATCATGCAAGTTAGAGTCCAAAACAAGGGCAAAAGTGTTTGGAAGAGTAGATATGACGGAGACGTATCAACTCCCCCAAGCTTAAACCTTTGCTTGTCCTCAAGAAATTCAGTTGACAAACTGAAAGTGATAAAGAAAAACTTTTACATACTCTGTTTGCTCTTGTTGTTGTAAATATGTAAAGCCAACATTCAAGTTTTCAGCAAGGATTATGAACTAACCACATTCACAATAACATTTAGGTCTCATGTTTACTCATATCAATGGCATAATCAACTAGCGAGCAATAATAATAAATCTCGGATGACAACACTTTCTCAAAACAATCATGATATGATATAACAAGATGGTATCTCGCTAGCCCTTTCTGAGACCGCAAAACATAAATGCAGAGCACCTTTAAAGATCGATGACTGAATAGACATTGTAATTCATGGTAAAAGAGATCTAGTCAAGTCATACTCAATGTAAACTAACAGTAATGAATGCAAATGACAGCGGTGCTCTCCAACTGGTGCTTTTTAATAAGAGGATGACGACTCAGCATAAAAGTAAATAGATAGGCCCTTCGCAGAGGGAAGCAGGGATTTGTAGAGGTGCCAGAGCTTGATTTTGAAATAGATATGAATAATATTTTGAGCGGCATACTTTCATTGTCAACATAACAACCAAGAGATGGCGATATCTTCCATGCTACACACATTATAGGCAGTTCCCAAACAGAATGGTAAAGTTTATACTCCCCCTCCACCAACAAGCATCAATCCATGGCTTGCTCGAAACAACGAGTGCCTCCAACTAACAACAGTCCCAGGGGAGTTTTGTTTGCAATTATTTTGATTTGATTTGCATAAAGCATGGGACTGGGCATCCCGGTGACCAGCCATTTTCTCGTGAATGAGGAGCGGAGTCCACTCCTCTTGAGAATAACCCACCTAACATGGAAGATACGGACAACCCTAGTTGATACATGAGCTACTCGAGCATACAAAACATAATTTTTATTTGAAGGTTTAGAGTTTGGCACATACAAATTTACTTGGAACGGCAGGTAGATACCGTATATAGGTAGGTATGGAGGACTCATATGGAATAACTTTGGGGTTTATGGGATTGGATGCACAAGCAGTATTCCCGCTTAGTACAGATGAAGGATAGAAAAAGACTGGGAAGCGACTAGCTAGAGAGCGACAACAGTCATGAACATGCATTAAAATTAATCAACACCAAATGCAAGCATGAGTAGGATATAATTCACCATGAACATAAATATCGTAGAGGCTATGTTGATTTTGTTTCAACTACATGCGTGAACATGTGCCAAGTCAAGCCACTCGAATCGTTCAAAAGAGGATACCACCCTATCATACCACATCACAACCATTTTAATAGCATGTTGGCACGCAAGGTAAACCATTATAAGCTCCTAGCTAATTAAGCATGGCACAAGCAACTATAATCTCTAATTGTCATTGCAAACATATTTATTCATAATAGGCTGAATCGGGAACGATGAACTAATCATATTTACAAAAACAAGAGAGGCCGAGTTCATACCAGCTTCTCCCATCTCAATCAGTCCATCATATATCGTCATAATTGCCTTTCACTTGCATGACCTAATGATGTGAATAATAATAACAGTGCACGTGCATTGGACTAAGTTGGAATCTACAAGCATTCAAAAAAATAGGAGAAGACAAGGCATTATGGATTCTTTTGTCAGATCAACAATAATGCATATAAGAGCCACTTTAACAATTTAATTATGGTCTTCTCCTATCGACCCCCAAAGAAAAGAAAAGAAATAAAACTATTTACATGCGAAAGCTCCCAACAAGCAAACGAAGAACATGAAATCTTTTTGGGTTTTCTTTTTAATTACTACTACAAGCATGGAAATTAAAACTAGCTAAAATCTACAACTAATTTTTTTTCTTAAGGTTTATCAAACACACAAAAAGAAAGCATAAAATAGAAATAAACTAGCATGGATATTACAATGAAAAAGTATGAGCACTGACATCTAGCAATGAGTGTGTGAACATGAATGTAATATTGGTGAGAAATACGTACTCCCCCAAGCTTAGGCTTTTGGCCTAAGTTGGTCTATTGCCACGGATGGCCTGGCGGATATCCAAAGTTGTAGTTGGGGTCGTACTGTGATGGATACTCAGATTGCCATTGGCTGGCAATCACCTCCGGATCCCACTGGTAATCAGACTGTCGTGGAGGGTCAAATTGTGGTTCCGGCTCTGGCTTTGCAGCTGATGTGGGGTTCCAGTAGGTGTGAATGGCCTCCAACGGAACAAGGTACTTGCCTGCAGATAAATCAAACAAGGAAGGAGCAGGCAGGGTAATAGTCTCAGGATGATGTTTATCAAAGAACAATTTGTATTTAAGCTCATTTTCCCTATTCTTAACAATAAAATCATGTGCTACCATACTCTTATAATCTAAATAAACAGTAGGCAGCAATTTTTCTTCCTTTTCATAATGCCTAATAGGTATGTTATAGTATGCAGCAAGGCGTGAAGCATAGACACCTCCAAAGATGGGGCCCTTTGTACGGTTCAGGCTTAACCATTTGGCAATAATACCGCCCATACTAACAGAGTCGTCAAGAATAAACCATGGAACAAAATGATAATATCAGGAACACTAAGGTTTCCACAGTTTCCGCGACCAATTAAGCAATGACTAGCAAATATTGGAAAGTAGCGTAAAATAGGAAAATGTATGCTAGTGATTCTTGCATCGGAAACTTTCCTAGTTTCCCCTACAGTAATAGTGTCAATAAACCCGTCCACATCTCTACGATGTGGTTCCTCTAAGCTACCCTCGAAAGGTATTTTGCAAACCCTGCAAAATTCATATAGTGACATCTTCTTAACCACATCATATAAATGAAATTCTACTGAAGGAGGTGATTCCCTAGGATAATAGCAGAAGTTTTGCACAAAAGTATTGGTGAGTAAGAAATAATGTTCGCCTTGGTCGCGGAGGAAGTCAGTGAGGCCTGCATTCTTAGCCAATTCATAAAAATCATATAAATCCCTGCTGCTCTCAAGAAATCATCAGAAGGCCATTCACACGGCCGAACCTCTGCAGTGCAAGGCAGTTATATTTGGGCCTCTCTGCTTCTTTATTTTGCCTTTCCTTCGAGCTTCGGCTCGATGAGCCCCTCAAAAATCTCTTCATTATTTTCTGAAAAATTATGAAATTTTTAGTAACTTCAAATAAAAGTGAACCAAGCTCAACAAAATTGATAGCAACTACTCCTACAAGTGCCTACGACCTATATCATGCATTAGAACTAATTGGAACCATATAAATTTGACATGCAAGCTCAAGAACATGGTCACCTAGGCAGCACAAATTTGCAATGAATAAAGTACTAGAACAAAAACTAAGTGGACCAATGGATGAGTCGCATAACAAGGAACAATCCCCCAAAGCAGCTTTGTGAAAGGTGCTTTGAGTAAGGAGATCGAAAATCGCAGCAAAATGAGCTAGAACTCGTGCTTGAGCTGGATGGTGATTTTTTGGGAGGAAGAAGAAGTGTGTGGGTGCAGGAATAAGTGGAGGGGAGCCACCATGGGCCCACGAGGCAGGGGGTGCGCCTAGGGGGTGGGCGTGCCCTGGACCCTCGTGGCCAGGTGCCAGCTCCCCATGTTGTGTTCTCAGTGCCAAATATTCTCAAATATTCCAGAAAAAAATCATATTTAATTTTCGCGGCATTTGGAGAACATTTATTTTCGGGGTATTTTTTATTGCATGGATAATTCAGAAAACAGACAGAAATTACTATTTTTGCTTTATTTAAACTAAATAACAGAAAGTAAAAAGAGGGTACAGAGAGTTGTGTTTTCTAACTTCATCCATCTCATGCTCATCAAAAGGAATCCACTAACAAGGTTGATCAAGTCTTGTTAACAAACTCATTTCGAGTAACATGAAACCGAAGAATTTTCGAATAACACTAGGTTACCTCAACGGGGATATGCACATCCCCAACAATAAGAATATCATATTTCTTCTTGACAGTAGGAAGAGAAAATTCAAAACCTCCAATAGTAATTTTTGAAATTTTTCCAATAGAATTGATACTGTGGACTTGAGGTTGTTTCCTCAGAAAATGTACCATATGCTCATTACCATTAACATGAAAAGTGACATTGCCATTGCTGCAATCAATAACAGCCCCTACAGTATTCAAAAAGGGTCTTCCAAGAATAATAGACATACTATCGTCCTCGGGAATATCAAGAATAACAAAGTCCATTAATATAGTAACGTTTGCAACCACAACAGGCACATCCTCACAAACACCGACGGGTATAGCAGTTGATTTATCAGCCATTTGCAAAGATATTTCAGTAGGTGTCAACTTATTCAAATCAAGTCTACGATATAAATAGAGAGGCATAACACTAACACCGGCTCCAAGATCACATAAAGCAGTTTTAACATAGTTTCTTTTGATGGAGCATGGTATAGTTGGTACTCCGGGATCTCCTAGTTTCTTAGGTATTCCACATTTAAAAGTATAATTAGCAAGCATGGTGGAAATTTCAGATTCCGGTATCTTTCTTTTATTAGTAACAATATATTTCATGTAATTAGCATAAGGATTCATTTTAAGCATATCAGTCAAACGCATACGCAAAAAGATAGGTCTAGTCATTTGAGCAAAGCGCTCAAAATCCTCATCATCCTTTTTCTTGGATGGCTTAGGAGGAAAAGGCATGGGTTTCTGAACCCAAGGCTCTCTTTCCTTACCGTGTTTCCTAGCAACAAAGTATCTTTTATCATAACGTTGATTCTTTGATTGTGGGTTATCAACATCAACAGCAGGTTCAACTTCTACATCATTATCATTGCTAGGTTGACCATCAACATGAACATTATCATTCAAATTATCACTAGTTTCATGTTCATTACCATATTGTGTTTCAGCATCAGAAATAGAAATATCATTGGGATTCTCAGGTGGTTCAGCAATAGGTTCACTAGAAGCATGCAAAGTCCTATCATTTTTATTTTTCTTCCTTTTAGAAGGACTAGGTGCATCTATATTATTTCTCTGATAATCTTTCTCAATTCTCTTAGGGTGGCCTTAAGGATACAAAGGTTCCTGAGTCATCTTACCAGTTCTAGTAGCCACTCTAACAGCATAGTCATTATTCTTACTATTTAATTCATTGAGCAAATCATTCTGAGTTTTAAGTACTTGTTATACTTGAGTGGTAACCATAGAAGCATGTTTACTAATGAGTTTAAGTTCACCCTTAACTCTAGACATACAATCACCCAAGTGTTCAATCATATAAGCATATTGTTTCAATTGTCTACCAAAGTAAGCATTGAAGTCTTCTTGCCTAACAATAAACTTATCAAACTCATCCAAACATTGGCTAGCAAACTTAGTAGGAGGGATTTCAGCTTTATCATATCTATAGAGAGAATTAACCTTTACTACATGTGTCGGGTTATCAAGACCATGTGCTTCTTCAATAGGTGATGGATTAAAACCATATATTTCTTCAATAGGCGGTAAATTAAGACCATGTATTTCTTCAATAGGGGGTAAATTCTTAAGATCTTCAGCTTTAATACCCTTTTCTTTCGTGGATTTCTTTGCCTGTTGCATATCTTCAGGACTGAGAAATAGAACACCCCTTTTCTTCGAAGTTGGTTTAGGAATAGGCTCAGGAGCTGGCTCAGGAAGTGTCCAATTATTTGCATTTGTCAACATATTATTCAATAGAATTTCATCTTCATCCGGTGTTCTTTCCCTGAAAACAGAACCATTACAACTATCCAGGTGGTCTCTGGAAGCATCGGTTAGTCCATTATAAAAGATATCAAGTATTTCATTTTTCTTAAGAGGATCATCAGGCAAAGCATTAAGTAATTGGAGAAGCCTCCACCAAGCTTGTGGGAGACTCTATTCTTCAATTTGCACAAAATTATATATATATCCCTTAAGGCAGCTTGTTTCTTATGAGCAGCGAAATATTTAGCAGAGAAGTAATAAATCATATCCTGGGGACTACGCACACAACCAGGATCAAGAGAATTAAACCATATCTTAGCATCACCCTTTAATGAGAACGGAAATATTTTAAGGAGATAAAAGTAGTGAGTTCTCTCATCATTAGTGAACAGGGTGGCTATATCATTTAATTTAGTAAGATGTGCCACAACAGTTTCAGATTCATAGCCATAAAAAGGATCAGATTCAACCAAAGTAATTATATCAGGATCAATAGAGAATTCATAATCCTTATCAGTAACAAAGATAGGTGAAGTAGCACAAGCAGTGTTGGGGAACATAGCAATAATTCAAAAAATTTCTACATGTCACCAAGTTCAATCTAGGAGATACTAGCAACGAGAGAGAGGGAGTGCATCTTCATACCCTTGAAGATCACTAAGCGAAAGTGTTACAATAATGCGGTTGATGGAGTCGTACTCGCGGCGATTCAAATCGCGGAAGATCCGATCTAGCGCTGAACGGACGGCGCCTCCGTGTTCAACACACGTACAGCCCAGGGACGTCTCCTACTTCTTGATCCAACAAGGGGAGAGGAGAAGTTGAGGGAGAACTCCATCAACACGACGGCATGGTGGAGATGGAGCTCGTGGTTCTCCAGCAGGGCTTCGCCAAGCACTATGGAGCAGGAGGAGGTGTAGGAGGAGGGAGGGCTGGGCCAGGGAAGAGGTGTGGTTGCCCTCCCACCCCTCCACTATATATAGGGGCAAGGGGAGAGGGGGAGGCTCCCTAGGGTTTCCCCTAGGGGGCGGCGGCCAAGCAGATTGGATCTCCCTAGGGAAAATCCTAGGGAGACTTGCCCCCCAAGCCAAGAGGTGGAGGCTTGGCTCCCAAGCCTGGTGGAGGCGCCCCACCTCCCCAAGTAACGTGGGAAAGGGTGTGGGGGGTGCACCACCCCATAGTGGGCTGGTTTTCCCCTTCCCCTTTGGCCCATGAGGCCCTCCAACACTTGCCGGGGCTCCCGAAACACCTTTCGGTCATGCTAGCCATAGCCTGGTACCTCCAGAACACTTCCGGACTCCAATACCCTTCGTCCAATATATCAATCTTCACCGCCAGACCATTCCGGAACTCCTCGTGATGTCCGGGATCTCATCCAGGACTCCTAACTACCTTTGGTAACCACATACTATTTCCCATAACAACTCTAGCGTCACCGAACCTTAAGTGTGTAGACCCTACGAGTTCGGGAACCATGCAGACATGAAAGAGACACCTCTCCGGCCAAGATCTGGATACCCATATTGGCTCCCACATGTTCCACGATGATCTCATCGGATGAACCACGATGTCAGGGATTCGATCAATCCCGTATTCAATTCCCTTTGTCAATCGGTATGTTACTTGCCCGAGATTCGATCGTCAGTATCCCAATACCTTGTTCAATCTCGTTACCGGCAAGTCACATTACTCGTTCCATAACGCATGATCCTATGACTAACTGCTTAGTCACATTGAGATCATTATGATGATGCATTACCGAGTGGGCCCAGAGATACCTCTCCATCATACGGAGTGACAAATCCCAGTCTCGATTCGTACCAACCCAATAGACACTTTCGGAGATACCTGTAGTCCACCTTTATAGCCACCTAGTTATGTTGTGATGTTTGGTACACCCAAAGCATTCCTACGGTATCCGGGAGTTGCACAATCTCATGGTCTAAGGAAATGATACTTGACATCAGAAAAGCTTTTAGCAAATGAACTACACGATCTTGTGCTATGCTTAGGATTGGGTCGTCTCCATCACATCATTCTCCTAATGATGTGATCCCGTTATCAATGACATCTAATGTCCATGGTCAGGAAACCATAACCATCTATTGATCAACGAGCTACTCAACTAGAGGCTCACTAGGGACATGTTGTGGTCTATGTATTCACACATGTATTACGGTTTCCAGTTAATACAATTATAGCATGAACAATAGAAAATTATCATGAACAAGGAAATAAAATAATAACCATTTTATTATTGCCTCTAGGGCATATTTGCAACAAGTAGGATCATATTTCATTCTAGCATTTAGACTATTTTGTTTAAGTTTAGCCAATAATTTCTTAATATCACTTCTATCATTGCATGCAAGAAAGTCTCTTTTAGTTTCTTCATCCATAACATAGCCCTTAGGCACAATAGGCAATTCATATTTATTAGGAGAGCCTTCATCATCACTTTCATCAATATTATCAGTTTCAATAATTTCATTCTCTCTAGCCCTAGCAACTTGTTCATCAAGAAATTCACCAAGTGGCACAGTAGTATCTAGCATAGACGTAGTTTCATCATAAGTATCATGCATAGCAGAAGTGGCATCATCAATAATATGCGATATATTAGAATTAATAGCAGAAGCAGGTTTAGGTGTTGCAAGCTTACTCAAAATATAAGGTGAATCAAGTGCAGAGCTAGATGGCAGTTCCTTGCCTCCCCTCGTAGTTGAGGGATAAATTTTTGTTTTCGCGTCTTTCAAGTTCTTCATAGTGACCAGCAGATATAAATCCCAAGTGACTCAAAGAATAGAGCTATGCTCCCCGGCAACGGCGCCATAAAACAGTCTTGATAACCCACAAATATAGGGGATCGCAACATTTTTCAGGGGTAGAGTATTCAACCCAAATTTATTGGTTCGACACAAGGGGAGCCAAAGAATATTCTCAAGTATTAGTAGCTGAGTTGTCAATTCAACAACACCTGGAAACTTAATATCTGCAGCAAAGTGTTTAGTAGCAAAGTAATATGATAGCAGTGGTAACGATAGCAAAAGGTAACAGTAGCAAAAGTAATGTTTTTGGTATTTTGTAGTGATGAAAACAATAACAATGGAAAAGTAAATAAGCGAAGAACAATATATGGAAAGCTCATAGGCAATGGACCAGTGATGGAGAATTATGCCGGATGCTGTTCAACATGTAATAGTCATAACCTAGGGTGACATAGAACTAGCTCCAGTTCATCAATGTAATGTAGGCATGTATTCCGAATATAGTCATACGTGCTTGTGGAAAAGAACTTGCATGATATCTTTTGTCCTACCCTCCCTTGTCAGCGGGGTCCCAGCGGAAACTCAGGGATATTAAGGCCTCCTTTTAATAGAGTACCGGACCAAAGCATTAACACATAGTGAATACATGAACTCCTCAATCGACGGTCATCACCGGGAGTGTTCCCGATTATTGTCACTTCGGGATTGCTAGATCATAACACATAGTAGGTGACTATGGACTTGCAAGATAGGATCAAGAACTCACATATATTCATGAAAACATAATAGGTTCAGATCTGAAATCATGGCACATGGGCCCTAGTGACAAGCATTAAGCATAGCAAAGTCATAGCAACATCAATCTCAGAACATAGTGGATACGAGGGATCAAACCCTAACAAAACTAACTAGATTACATGATAAATCTCATCCAACCCATCACCGTCCAGCAAGCCTATGATGGAATTACTCACGCACGGCGGTGAGCATCATGAAATTGGTGATGGAGGATGGTTGATGATGAGGACGACGACAGATTCCCCTCTCCGGAGCCCCGAACGGACTCTGGATCAACCCTCCCGAGAGAGTTTAGGGCTTGGTAGCGGCTTTGTATCGTAAAACGCGATGAATCTTTCTCCCTTATTTTTTTCTCCCTGAACATGAATATATGGAGTTGGAGTTGAGGTCGGTGGAGCTCTAGGGGGCCCACGAGGCAGGGGGGCGTGCCCCCCCACCCTCGTGGCTAGGGTGTGGGCCCCCTGGCCTTGATTCTTTGCCAGTATAAATTATTATTTCCAAAAATAATCTCCATGGAGTTTCAGGTTGTTCCGAGAACTTTTGTTTCTGCACATAAATAACACAATGGCAATTCTGCTGAAAAGAGCATCAGTCCGGGTTAGTTCCATTCAAATCATGCAAGTTAGAGTCCAAAACAAGGGCAAAAGTGTTTGGAAAAGTAGATACAATGGAGACATATCAGTGAGACGACCACATGACGACACGTTGATAGAGATCAAGATGACGGAGATCATGGTGTCATGCCGGTGACGATGGAGATCATGACGGTACTTTGGAGATGGAGATCAAAGGCACAAGATGATGATGGCCATATCATGTCACATATTTTGATTGCATGTGATGTTTATCTTTTATGCATCTTATTTTCCTTAGTATGACGGTAGCATTATGAGATGATCACTTACTAAAATTTCAAGGTATAAGTGTTCTCCCTGAGTATGCACCATTGCGATAGTTCGGCGTGCCGAGACACCACGTGATGATCGGGTGTGATAAGCTCTACGCTCACATATATCCGGTGCAAGCCAGTTTTGCACATGCAGAATACTCGGGTTAAACTTGACGAGCATAGCATATGCAGATATGGCCTCGGAACACTGGAGACCGAAAGGTCGAACATGAATCATATAGTAGATATGATCAACATAGAGATGTTCACCATTGAAGACTACTCCATCTCACGTGATGATCAGACTTGGTTTATTTGAAATGGATCACGTGATCATTTAGATGACTCGAGGGATGCCTATCTAAGTGGGAGTTCTTAAGTAATATGATTAATTGAACTTAATTTATCATGAACTTAGTCCTGATAGTTTTTGCATATCTATGTTGTAAATCAATAGCTCGCGTTATAGCTCCCTGATTTATTTTTGATATGTTCCTAGAGAAAACTATGTTGAAAGATGTTAGTAGCAATGATGTGTACTAGCTCCGTGATCTGAGGATTATCCTCATTGCTGCACAGAAGAATTATGTCCTTGATGCACCGCTAGGTGACGGACCTATTGCAGTAGCAGATGCAGACATTATGAATGTTTGGCAAGCTCGGTATGATGAATACATGATAGTTTAGTGTGCCATGCTTTACGGCTTAGAACCGGGACCTCAAAAACATTTTGAATGCTATCAGTGTCAAAACCGGTAGATCTGGGGTAGGGGGTCCTGAACTGTGCATATAGTCGGATGGTAACAGGAGGTGGGGGACATGATGTTTACCCAGGTTCGGGCCCTCTTGATGGAGGTAATACCCTACGTCCTGCTTGATTGTTCTTGATAATATGAGTAGTACAAGAGTTGATCTACCACAAGATCAAAGAGGCTAAACCCTAGAAGCTAGCCTATGGTATGATTTTTGTTCGTCCTACGGACTAAACCCTCCGGTTTATATAGACACCGGAGGGGGATAGGGTTACACAGAGTCGGTTACAAGGAAGGAGATCTACATATACGTACTGCCAAGCTTCCCTTCCACGCCAAGGAGAGTCCCATCCGGACACGGGACGAAGTCTTCAATCTTGTATCTTCATAGTCCAACAGTCCGGCCAAAGGATATAGGCCGTCCAGATACCCCCTAATCCTGGACTCCCTCAGTAGCCCATGAACTAGGCTTCAATGACGACGAGTCCGGCGGGCAGATTGTCTTCGGCATTGCAAGGTGGGTTCCTCCCCCGAATACTTCATAGAAGATTTTGAACACGATGATCGTGTACGGCTCTGCAAAACAAGTTCCACGCACAACCATAGAGAGAATAATATTTTCACAAATCTAATCCGCCGACACATTCCGCAGTGTGACATCACAGCACATCCAGGTCACCATTTGAATCATTTTTCACAACAAACCTCAGCGTGTTTCGCGAGGCAGTTTCCTAGGCACGTCTTGTCTAAGCAGAGATTGTGTCCCCTTATTATGGGATTGCCATCAATACGGACGTGGGTAACCCAACCGCGCCATCAATTACGGTGCTTGGGGGATAAGCGAGTTTTACCAGGCTGGTGGGGGCGCATAATTTTGTCCGCCCTTATAAAGGGATAAGGGTTCACCTTTTTCTACCCACGCCTTCTTCCTCCTTGCTCATCCATTCTCGCGCACTCGAGCTCCAGCGCCCAAGTCCACATCCTTCTCCTTAACCCTCTCCAAACATGTCTGGAGCGGGAGGCAACTGGATGGTCTCCTCCGTTATGGAGGGAGACATCAAAAAGCTGCGCGGGGCTGGATACTTAGCCGCGGATATTGCACGCCGGCTGCCAGCCGCGGGGCAGATCGTCCCTACCCCGGAACCTTACGGAAGGGTGGTTTTCCTCACCCACTTCGTCTGCGAACTGGGGTTTCCCCTCCATCCATTCGTCTGCGGCCTTACGTTCTATTATGGGATGGACTTCCATGATCTAGCTCCTAATTTCATCCTCAACATCTCGGTGTTCATCATCGTGTGCGAGGCTTTCCTCCGCATCCGGCCCCACTTTGGCCTATGGCTCAAGACCTTCAACGTCAAACTGAAGGTAGTAGGTAGCCAACAAGCAGAATGCGGCGGAGCCATGGTGGGCAGAATGCCCAACGTTACATGGCTCGAGGGCTCCTACGTGGAGACCATAAAGGGGTGCCAATCGGGGTGGTTCTACATCACCGAGCCACGCGACACCAACTAGGTGGCGGACCCCGAGTTTCGATCTGGAATCCCCATGTGGCTCACTTCCTGGAAGGAGAAGGGCCTGTCCTGGGGCTCATCGGTGGAGCTGGACAGACTCCAGATGTGTATCCGGAACATTATAGGCAAGAAACTCAAGCTTGTCAACATAGTCCAGGTCATGCTCTTCCGCCGGATCCTCCCGTGTCAACGACGGGCTTTCAACTTATGGGAGTTCGACCCGACCCAGCACCAGACTCTACACGAGCTCTTCGACACGACGCATAAGGACGTCTGGAAGGTGCTGTTCAAGGGCGCCGAGGTCCCCCCTCCTCTTACCGAGGACCGCGGGCTAAGCACGAGGCGCCCTGCGAATCCGGTAAGTTTTGTACACCTTGTAGGGTATTTATTTTCCATAGTTTAACCATGTGCGGGGTTTGAGCTCCCATGCCTTTGACAGAACTGGGTGGAGACATCGGAGCAGATTGACTGTTCGGCCCCTCTGCCCAAAGACCTTGCAGATGTTCTCCTGACGGAGATGTGGACTCCGGCTCCTTATGAGGTGCCAGAGAAGAAGATCAAGAAGAAGGCCACGGGAACCCGAAAGAGTTCCCGGCGCCAGGTGGTATCGGACTAATCGTCCGATAATTCCGAGACGCACTCCTCCCGTGAAAACGAGGAGGGGGAAGATGACGGTTCTCCCCCTCCAGCCGGGGGAGACAGGAAAAGGAAGGCCGCCCCAACCGGGGAGGCCGGAGGGTCCAAGAAGGGAAGGACTCTCCTTCCGGACTATTCCACCATCGCCACTGACAGCGAAGATGTAACGCCCCGAGACCATTGCGCCAGGTGTCCTCCAGTTATTCGCTATCGTTGCCATGTCATTCGCTTGCGTGTTGCATCTTTTCATGTCATCATGTGCACATTGCATCATCATGTTTTCAAAACTTGCATTAGCCCGGGTCTCCCAGTTCCTTCCGTTGTCCGTTCTGAGCCCAGACACACTTGCACGCGCCCGCGGCCTGTCCAAAATAGTATTTTATAAGTGTCCGGAAAATGTTCTCGGAATGGGTTGAAAGTTGGCATGCGATGTTTTTATGTTGTAGGTAGGCCGCCTGCCAAGTTTCACAGCGTTCGGAGTTCATTTGATGCCCCGACGGATAACTATAGCGACAGTATAGCCGGTCAAACATCGGACGTTTTCGGTCTCCGAAAAATAGTCGCCGGGTCTCTCTCTCTCTCTTCTCAGCCCATTGCCTTCTGCACTACATCTCACCGCCAGGCCCTACCTAACCTCTCTCGTCAGCCTGCGCCCCTCCTCGCGCATGCACCCGAAAGCTATCCCCAAACCGACCCGTGCAGTCGTCACCGTTCGATCCGGATCATCCCCGAACATCTACAAAACATCTCTGTTTTGTTTATTGGGCTTCATTACCTAGTTTTTCTTGAACTGCCCGATTTTGATCGGAGGGTCCAAATCTACCCTAAAGTCTCCCTCTTTCCTTATATAAAAACTCCCTAGCCTATTTTGGACAAACCCTAAAATCTTGGGACTTGTCCCTGCCGCCGCCGCCGCACTCATCTCCCAAATCCCCATCGGGATCCACCCCGATCCATCCCATCGCAGCGCTGCAACCCCACCAAACTTCACTCGGCTTTCGTGCCCAGCCAATCCAGAGCATAGCTCCTCCCTACCTCGATCTGGATCGAGGAGCCCGAGCCTCTGCAGCTTCTCCTGCTCGAGGGCCTCCATGCCGTCTTCACCAAGCACAGGGAGACGAACCCCTCCCGAGACCAGCCCCGCCATGGCCTTCAAGCTGTTGCCTCCCCGTCATCATCTTCAAGCTCGCTCCGGCCGCATCCTCATGAGCCCCGTCGGCGCCGGCAACCTCAACCACCACGGCGTCGCCCTCATCCATCAGGCCAGGACCCTTCGCGCCCTCTCCTTCCCTTCCTCCTTTTCCCGTTCTTCTCTCTCTCATATGGAGCTCTCTGTCTCCCAGAAACCACCCATCGCCGACGACCTCGAGCTGCCATGGATGGGTGCCGCCAAGTCCCCCGAACCTAGCCTTCCCGAATGTCGTGTCGCCGTTCCTCCTTTGCATCCCCGAGCGCTCCTCACGAGCCCCTGCTTCCTCGCGCTCCATCGCTGTCCCGCTCATCCAAGCCTCCTCTATTCGCCGCTATGGATGCTGCCATCCGAGCTCCTCAAGCCGCCGCCATCCCGGTCCCGTTCTGGCCGGTCCCCGCCGAGGCCGCCTCGTCGGATCTCCTGCCGCGTCGCGCCAAGTCCCCCGGCGAGAACCGCGCCTCTGCTTCGTCCGGTTTGGCAGAGCGCTGCCATTTTCCCCTGCGCTGACTGATG
>NC_041390.1:336056243-336102129 GCF_002162155.2 Triticum dicoccoides | reverse complement strand
ATCGCTCGACCGCGTGCGTTGACCGCGCTTGCCTGGACCAAGAGGCCTCAATCGCCACCGGATCCAGCACCCCTGGCCTGCCCTCTACGCGCCGTGGGCCGCACCAATAGGCCCAGCTGCGCGCCCCTGCAGGCCTCCCCTCTCCACCAATTGGGCCAAGGCCGGATGTGAGCAGCCCCTCCAGTTTCCCTCTTCCTATTGGGCCAGCAAGATTCGGCCCAGTGGATGTTTTTTTTGGTTCTGCGAATTTGCTATTTAACAAGGGATTTACAGATTTGCAGAAAAACCCTTGCACTTCATGCATATAATAACTTCACAACCATGCATCGGAATTAAACAAACTTAATATGTAAAGTGCTTAGAATTTTGTCTAGTTTCATAATATGCCACTTTCATGCATGTTTGAAATGTTTAAAATTCTATTTGTCTAATTTTGTTCATATGCCATGCTAAAATGCTTTATTTCATAACTGATCAACCGTAGCTCGGTTTTAAATAATCTTTATATGTAAATGGGGTAGAAAAATGCCTAGTTTAACATGGTATCATTACTTTGCATGTTTACTAACTTGAAAATTGTGTTTATGGCAGAACAGTACCATAACCAAAATATGCACATGAGGATTTTCCAGACTTGTTGCTTGTTGTTCTGGCCTCATTTAAACTTGCCTAGATGGGTAGTTTTGTTGTGCTTCACCCCTTGCCATGTTAATAAACATTTAATATTGTTGAGTACATAAACGAGAGGAACTAAATAATTGACGTGGTGTTTCGCCAATATGCAACGGAGTTGCATATTGAGCTCCACTTAACTTGTAGTTTTGTTTGTGCCCTTTGCCATGCCATGCTTCATTAAAATGAACATGCATCATACTTGATTGTGCATCATGCCATGATTATGTGATGGTTGTTTACTATGTTGTTTGCTTCTTTCCAGGTTGTTTCTCTCGTTAGCTTCTGTTCCGTTCCGAAGTTGTGAGGATCCGTTCGACTACGTCCGTTTGTCTTCTTCATGGACTCGTTCTTCTTCCTTGCAGGATCTCAGGCAAGATGACCATACCCTCAAAATCACTTCTATCTTTGCTTGCTAGTTGCTCGCTCTATTGCTATGCCTATGTTGCGATACCTACCACTTGCTATATCATGCCTCCCATGTTGCCATGTCAAACCTCTAACCCACCTTGTCCTAGCAAACCGTTGTTTGGCTATGTTACCGCTTTGCTCAGCCCCTCTTATAGTGTTGCTAGTTGCAGGTGAAGATTGGAGTTTGTTCCTTGTTGGAACATGTTTATTGTTGGGATATCACTATTATATCTTGTTTACTTTAATGCACCTATATACTTGGTAAAGGGTGGAAGGCTCGGCCTTATGCGTGGTGTTTTCTTCCACTCTTGCCGCCCTAGTTTCCGTCATACCGGTGTTATGTTCCTTGATTTTGCGTTCCTTATGCGGTTGGGTTATAATGGGAACCCCTGGACAGTTTGCCTTGAATAAAACTCCTCCAGCAAGGCCCAACCTTGGTTTTACCATTTGCCACCTAAGCCTTTTTCCCTTGGGTTATGCAGACTCAAGGGTCATCTTTATTTTAAACCCCCGAGCCAGTGCTCCTCTGAGTGTTGGTCCAAACTAGAGCACTATGCAGGGCCATCCCTTGGCAACTTGGGTTACGTCGGCTCCTGTATGCTTAGCTTATCCAGTGTGCCCCGAGAACAAGATATGTGCAGCTCCTATCGGGATTTGTCGGCATAGCGGGTGGTCTTGCTGGTCTTGTTTTACCATTGTCGAAATGTCTTGTAATCGGGATTCCGAGTCTGATCGGGTCTTCCTGGGAGAAGGAATATCCTTTGTTGACCGTGAGATCTTGTGATGGGCTAAGTTGGGACACCCCTGCAGGGTTTTGAACTTTTGATAGCCGTGACCACGGTCATGGGCAGATGGGAATTTGTTAATGTCCGGTTGTAGAAAACTTGACACTTAACTTAAGTAAAATGCATCAACCACATGTGTAGCCGTGATGCTATCTTTCCGGCGGAGTCTGGGAATTGAACACGGTTTTGGAGTTATGTTTGAACGTAAGTAGTTTCAGGATCACTTCTAGTTCACGACCGTGCTTTGCTTCTCTTATCGCTCTCTTTTGCGTAAGTTAGCCACCATATATGCTTAGTGCTTGCTGCAGCTCCACCTCACTACCTTTCCCTACCCATAATCTTAAATAGTCTTGATCTCACGGGTGTGAGATTGCTGAGTCCTCGTGGATCATAGATACTTCCAAAACCAGTTGCAGGTGCCCATGATACCGTGCAGGTGACGCTACTGAGCTCAAGGAGGAGCTCGAAGAAGTTTGTGTTTCTTGTTTTGTTTCATTTCTGTTGATTAGTAGAGGAGCCCAGTCGGGGCGATCGGGGATCTTTTGCATTAGGGGTAGTCTTCTTTTATTTTGGTTCCGTAGCCGGACCTTGTTTGTATTCTGGATGATGTAATGTTGTATTTATGTATTGTGTGAAGTGGCGATTGTAAGCCAACTCTTTATCCCTTTCTCATTCAGTACATGGGATGTGTAAAGATTACCCCTCTTGTGACATGCCTACTATGCGGTTATGCCTCTAAGTCATGCTCCGACACGTGGGAGATATAGCCGCATCGTAGGTGTTACAAGTTGGTATCAGAGCCTTCCCCGACTTAGGAGCCCCCTGCTTGATCGAATCGTTGACGTTGTTGAGTCTAGAAAAAAAATGTTTTGAGTCTTATAGGATTATATATATCGGAGAGTAAGATTCTTTTTACTCCTCAGTCCCTTTGTCGCTCTGGTGAGGCCTCCTGACGTAGAGTTATGACTCTTCTCTCCTCAAATTTCACTAAAAAAATTTAGGATCACGCGAGTATCTTGGAATCGTTCCGATGGTATTGTGACGAGAACATTGTTCTTGGTGCCTCCTGACATTTAGGGGTTGTGGCAGTGTCCCGGGGAGTTGAGCTCCGAGGTGCTGTCGCCACAATTTTATCATTGCAGTTCTGGAATACCTGAGTTCGCCGACATTGAAAATCTCTTTTATGCAGTTGTTGGTGAGATAACCTTGACGCCACCCAGTACTGGGGCGGGAGTTCGGGAGTATTGCCATAACTCGTATAACAGATGCTTTTCGAAGGTTGAGGTAAATGATTTATGAAGGTTTCTTGATTATGTGTTGAAGGATGGATACAGGTGGATGTAGGATTTGCTAGTTTTGGATGAGATATTATACTTCCCCTGTATCCCCAACACCTGATTGCATAACCAGAAAGTTTCGGAAGTTTATAAGTGGGTATTCAAGTAGCTCCTAGGATATCTTTCCGACAGATGTATGATATGAAATTGGGGTTCGACGTCTAGTGGTCCGCCTATCCACGGTTGGTTTTACAGTGGTCTCGTTGTGCCTTAAAGAGTCCTTGGCTATGCTGACTCGGGGACGCTTTGTATGTCATGTGCACTGCCTTGTACATGATGGTGTTGTATGATCCAGCCCGTGTGGGCCCCACCATGATAACTTCGGATGAAATCTCTATCATATGTTTGTCCTGGCTTATTTTGCAAGCCAATCCTTTGTTTTTTTTTCAATTGTGGTATTCGAGTTGCTTCAATGTCAAATGTTGATTCCATACCTTTTCTAAGCGGTGTTCTCATGTTCCTATGTGAATACTAATCCTTCTCGTTTATCAAGATTGTCTTGTCAGTTCTTTCCTACCAGTGTGATTCTCTTCAAGATGATCCTATCATTTTTTCTCATCCGCAAGATCAACTCAAAGTCTTCTCAATGTTAATTGTTTCATCTGTCCCAAGTTGTCTTTGTTTTCCCACCCTTCCACCCTTTTATGCAAGGACTCAGATGTCGTAATCAAGTATCCATCTTATTGTTGTGAAGTCTCTCCATTCTTTTCCGTCAATATCCTTATCCGATGATTATCAAAAAGATTCTAACAAAGCATCAAGTTCATTATTCTTCATTATTTTCTTCTCCGGTGGTTTCAATTCAAGCTTTGTCGATCATAAATTCTCCTTGGTTCAAATGCTTTCTCATGCCAGTGTACCTCTTAATGTTTCACTTCTCGCTATTCTTTAGTTCTGCAGGGATGAAGATATCTTGAAGATTCGTGTTTCCACTCTGCTTCCGTTCAAGCTATTTCGAGGTCTTATCTTATTCAAGCCATTTAATTCAACCGGTGCAATCTTGCTTTTAAATTGTTCAACGGTGCATCTTTTGAGTGGGCCCTAACCCACAGGTCTTTTCCCAGGATCTTACCTGACTCTTCTTATTTTCCCGGAGCTTCTCAAATTCTTTTCCAAGTTTGACATAAGAATGAGTTATCATCAGTCAAATGCCATCTCTAAGATCTGTCACATTCTTTTCATCGTTGGTTCAACCTTTCTAATTTTCATCCCGGAGTATCTCAACAATTCTTGGTGGTGTTTCTCGTCGTCCTTCTCAACATTTGAAGACCGAAGAAGAGTTTTTCCTCCAAATCTATTCCGTTCTCTCAAGGATTTGTGGTTTTGCTTACTGCCATCCTCTCATAATTGGTTTTGATTGTGATAATTCTTTTTACCCATCCGGAGCAATTCAGGAGTCTTTTCAGTTTGATTCTCTGGATCCCACCATTTCAGAAGATTTATTCATTCTCAGCTTTCAGCTCTCATTCTCTAAATCATACTAGTGCTTCATTCAAGTATTCTATAATCAGCTCGGAATCTCTTCATTCTCTTGCATCTTGATTCACTCAAGTATCTTCGTCATTTTCAATTCTTACGGTAGTTCATTCAAGATGTCTTTTCCTTCATTATCATATCAATTCATCCGTTCTTTCCAATCCCGACCGGTGATTCGTTGAAGTCCTTCTCAAGTTTATGCTATATCTCTCTTAATCGTTTTCAACGAGAATAAGTAGTATGCCAAATCCGTTTGCTCCTCATCAATTAAATTGATGAAGGATACGCATAATGTAATTCTTATTATTGTTTCATCCAAGTGATCTAATTCCTGCTTTCTGGAGTGGTTCATCACATCACATTCTCGGTTCAAGATGCTTTATCTTTTCTTTTCCAAGAGTTCCAAGCTCTCGCAATTATATCACCACGGAGATCCATCTAATCATTGCAAGTCTTCACCTTGTGTTTTCAACTTCTCTGTCATTTTGATTGATCATTCTTTCGTTACCGGAGTTCTTCATGGAGGCTCTACATGATGGTTCATCAAGGATTTAATTTCTTCTCGAAGTGTTCATTGAGATTCTTTTCAAGGGAGGTCAAGCATTCTTCATCTTGCAATCTGGAGTGCAATTCTTTCTACCTTATCTTTTGAGATGGTGTTATGTCTTTTTTGACAATTTTCCTTCATGTTTCGTGAGTCAAAAGTTGTCAGGAATGAGATATTTAAACCCATCAATCCCTTCATTGGAGTTATCTTGTGTCATATTTAACCTAAAGCTTTCCCTAAGGATTGTTGCTAATTATGATGCTTATAAATGACCCAAGTTCTTCATTCATCCTTCTGGTGAAATAAGTTTCTCGACTCCTTGTTCATATCAATCCAATCTTTTGTTTCCATTAGTGGCAGAATTTCACCTCATAATTTTGAGATGTTTTCCATAAGCCCACAACAAGCTTACTCTCTTCGTTGTTGGTTTTCCAACAACTCCGTTATAACCTTCTTGGAAGGGTGATTTCAAGCTCAGTTGTGGCAGAAGTTGTCATTTTCTTCTCCATTTTGTTATTCCAATGATATATCTTCTATTCTTCCTTCCGGAGGCATTGTGTTGTTACTCTCTTCGTCCCATCAAATCAGTTTTGCCATGATCATATTCTTTTCTAGCTTATCCATTTAACCAGAGTGTTGTCGTAATTGATCTTATCATTCCTCGTACATTTCGTTTCTATCGGAGTGCTTGCATGTACTTCTTATCCATTGTAACATTTTTCTTATGTCTTTCAACCTACAAGGTTCTCATAATGTTCCTTGTTCCTCTTTTCTATTTGTTTTCAACCTCGATCATCTTCATTTTATTCTTTCTTTAAAGTTGTTCAACCTTTTCAAGGTTCTTTGGTTTCACTCATTTGTCAAAGAAGCAACTTAGTTCTACTTCTCCTCTTCCTCTTCCTTTTCTATCCGGTGCCATCCTAGATCTTCGGACGCGATCCTCTCGTAGTGGTGGAGTGTTGTAACGCCCCGAGACCATTGTGCCAGGTGTCCTCCAGTTATTCGTTGTCATTACAATGTCATTCGCTTGTGTTGCATCTTGTCATATCATCATGTGCATTGCATCATCATGTTTTCAAAACTTGCATTAGCCCGGGTCTCCCAGTTCCTTCCGTTGTCTGTTCTGAGCCCAGACACACTTGCACGCGCCCGCGGCATGTCCGAAATAGTATTTTATAAGTGGCCAGAAAATGTTCTCGAAATGGGTTGAAAGTTGGCATGCGATGCTTCTATGTTGTAGGTAGGCCGCCTGCCAAGTTTCATCACGTTCGGAGTTCGTTTGATGCCCCAACGGATAACTATAGCGACAGTATTACCGGTCAAACGTCGGACATTTTCGCTCTCCGAAAAACAGTCGCCGGGTCTCTCTCTCTTCTCAGCCCATTGTCTTCTGCACTACATCTCACTGCCATGCCCTACCTAACCTCTCTCATCAGCCCGCGACCCTCCTCGCGCGCGCACCCGAAAGTTGTCCCGGAACCGACCCGGGCAGTCGTCACCGTTGGATCCGGATCATCCCCAAACGTCTACAAAACATCTCTGTTTTGTTTATTGGGCTTCCTAACCTAGTTTTCTCGAACCGCCCGATTTTGATCGGAGGGTCCAAATCTACCCTAAACTCCCCCTCTTTCCTTATATAAAAACTCCCTACCCTATTTTGGACAAACCCTAAAATCTAGGGACTTGTCCCTGCCACCGCCGCACTAATCTCCCAAATCCCCATCGAGATCCACCCCGATCCATCCCATCGCAGCGCCGCAACCCCACCAAACTTCACCCGGCTTTCGTACCCAGCCAATCCAGAGCATAGCTCCTCCCTGCCTCGATCTGGATCGAGGAGCCCGAGCCTCTACAGCCTCTCTCGCTCGAGAGCCTCCATGCCGTCTTCGCCAAGCACAGGGAGACGAACCCCTCCCGAGACCAGCCCCGCCACGGCCTTCAAGCTGTTGCCTCCCTGTCATCATCTTCAAGCTCGCTGCGGCCGCATCCTCGTTAGCCCCATCACCGCCGGCGACCTCAACCACCACGGCGTCGCCCTCATCCATCAGGCCAGGACCCTTCGCGCCCTCTCCTTCCCTTCCTCCTTTTCCCGTTCTTCTCTCTCTCTCTCTCTCATATGGAGCTCTCTTTCTCCCAGAAACCACCCATCGCCGATGACCTCGAGCTGTCATGGATGGGTGCTGCCAAGTCCCCCGAACCCAGCCTTCCCGAACGCCGCGTCGCTGTTCCTCCTTCGCATCCCCGAGCGCTCCTCACGAGCCCCTTCTTCCTCGCGCTCCATCGTCGTCTCGCTTGTCCAAGCCTCCTCTGTTCGCTGCTATAGATGCAGCCATCCGAGCTCTTCAAGCCGCCGTCATCCCAGTCCCATTCTGGCCTGTCCCCGCCGAGGCCGCCTTGCCGGATCTCCTGCCGCGTCGCGCCAAGTCCCCCGGGGAGAACCGCGCCTCTACTTCGTCCGGTTTGGCAGAGCGCTGCCGTTTTCCCCTGCGCTGACCGATGCCAAGTCCCCCCCACCCCCCGCGTCTGGAACCGCTCGACCGCGTGCGTTGACCGCGCCTGCATGGACCAAGAGGCCTCGATCACCACCGGATCCAACACCCCTGGCCTGCCTCCTACGCGCCGTGGGCCGCACCAACAGGCCCAGCTGCACGCCCCTGCAGGCCTCCCCTCTCCACCAGCTGGGCCAAGGCCCGATGTGAGCAGCCCCTCCAGTTTCCCTCTTCCTGTTGGGCCAGCAAGATTCGGCCCAGTGGATGTTTTTTTTTGTTCTGCGAATTTGCTATTTAACCAGGGATTTACAGATTTGCAGAAAAACCCTTGCACTTCATGCATATAATAACTTCACAACCGTGCATCGGAATTAAACAAACTTAATATGTAAAGTGCTTAGAATTTTGTCTAGTTTCATAATATGCCACTTTCATGCATGTTTGAAATGTTTAAAATGCTGTTTGTCTAATTTTGTTCATATGCCATGCTAAAATGCTTTATTTCATAACTAATCAACCGTAGCTCAGTTTTAAATAATCTTTATATGCAAATGGGGTAGAAAAATGCCTAGTTTAACATGGTGTCATTACTTTGCATGTTTAATAACTCTAAAATTGTGTTTAGGGAAGAATAGTACCATAACCAAAATATGCACATGAGGATTTTCCGGACTTGTTGCTTGTTGTTCCGGCCTCATTTAAACTTGCCTAGATAGGTAGTTTTGTTGTGCTTCACCCCTTGCCATGTTAGTCAACATTTAATATTGTTGAGTACATAAACGAGAGGAACTAAATAATTGACGTGGTGTTCCGCCAATATGCAACGGAGTTGCATATTGAGCTCCACTTAACTTGTAGTTTTGTTTGTGCCCTTTGCCATGCCATGCTTCATTAAACCGGACATGCATCATACTTGATTGTGCATCATGCGCTGATTATGTGATGGTTGTTTACTATGTTGTTTGCTTCTTTCCGGGTTGTTTCTCTTGTTAGCTTCGGTTCCGTTCCGGAGTTGTGAGGATCCTTTCGACTACGTTTGTTTGTCTTCTTCATGGACTCGTTCTTCTTCCTTGCGGGATCTCAGGCAAGATGACCATACCCTCGAAATCACTTCTATCTTTGCTTGCTAGTTGCTCTCTCTATTGCTATGCCTATGTTGCGATACCTACCACTTGCTATCTCATGCCTCCCATGTTGCCATGTCAAACCTCTAACCCACCTTGTCCTAGCAAACCGTTGTTTGGCTATGTTGCCGCTTTGCTCAGCCCCTCTTATAGTGTTGCTAGTTGCAGGTGAAGATTGGAGTTTGTTCCTTGTTGGAACATGTTTATTGTTGGGATATCACTATTATATCTTGTTTACTTTAATGCACCTATATACTTGGTAAAGGCGGAAGGCTCGGCCTTATGCGTGGTGTTTTGTTCCACTCTTGCCGCCCTAGTTTTCGTCATACCGATGTTATGTTCCTTCATTTTGCGTTCCTTACGTGGTTGGGTTATAATGGGAACCCCTTGACAGTTCGCCTCCAGCAAGGCCCAACCTTGGTTTTACCATTTGCCACCTAAGCCTTTTTCCCTTGGTTTCTGCAGACTCAAGGGTCATCTTTATTTTAAACCCCCGGGCCAGTGCTCCTCTGAGTGTTGGTCCAAACTAGAGCACCATGAAGGGCCATCCCTTGGCAACTTGGGTTACGTCGGCTCTTGTACGCTTAGCTTATCCGGTGTGCCTTGAGAACGAGATATGTGCAGCTCCTATCGGGATTTGTCGGCACAGCGGGTGGTCTTGCTGGTCTTGTTTTACCCTTGTCGAAATGTCTTGTAACCGGGATTCCGAGTCTGATCGGGTCTTCCTGGGAGAAGGAATATCCTTCGTTGACCATGAGAGCTTGTGATGGGCTAAGTTGGGACACCCCTACAGGGTTTTGAACTTTCGAAAGCCGTGCTCGCGGTTATGGGCAGATGGGAATTTGTTAATGTTCGGTTGTAGAAAACTTGACACTTAACTTAATTAAAATGCATCAACATCGTGTGTAGCCGTGATGGTCTCTTTCCGGCGGAGTCCGGGAAGTGAACACCGTTTTGGAGTTATGTTTGAACGTAAGTAGTTTCAGGATCACTTCTTGATCACTTCTAGTTCACGACCATGCTTTGCTTCTCTTCTCGCTCTCTTTTGCGTAAGTTCGCCACCATATATGCTTAGTGCTTGCTGCAGCTCCACCTCACTACCTTTCCCTACCCATAAGCTTAAATAGTCTTGATCTCGCGGGTGTGAGATTGCTGAGTCCTCGTGGCTCACAGATACTTCCCAAACCAGTTGCAGGTGCCGATGATACCGCGTAGGTGACGCTACCGAGCTCAAGGAGGATCTCGAAGAAGTTCGTGTTTGTTGTTTTGTTTCGTTTCTGTTGATCAGTAGAGGAGCCCAGTCGGGGCGATTGGGGTTGTTTTGCATTAGGGGTAGTCTTCTTTTATTTTGGTTCCATAGTCGGACCTTTCTTATTCTGGTCTTGTTTTACCATTGTATTCTGGATGTTGTAATGCTATATTTATGTATTGTGTGAAGTGGCGATTGTAAGCAACTCTTTATCCCATTCTTATTCAGTACATGGGATGTGTAAAGATTACCCCTCTTGCGACATGCCTACTATGCGGTTATGCCTCTAAGTCGTGTTCCGACACGTGGGAGATATAGCCGCATCGTGGGTGTTACAGAAGACGAGTGGTTACTCAGGGCCAAGCCCCTGGCGAAGTCATAAGTATTCGGATACCAGAGTAACTCATAGCATACTTTTATTGCACTGCTTCTCCTAACATCGAATATGATCATGCAGTCCGCCCTGAGCCCACATCGATGTATCCTCGTCGGATGGTTCCTTGGACTCGTCGGATATGAATAGCGAGTCATTTCCAACCGCCTCCTCTCCTCTCCCTACGGACAATGTCGAGGTATTGTCTCAAGGGGCACCGAACTGAGGGGAGGTAGTCCTGGTGGCGCCTCAAGGCGACCTTCCGGACTCCAGGCGCAAAGGGAGCAAGACTCCCACGGGCACCAAGTTCGGCCCTCAGCCGAACACCGCGCCAGAACCTCCAGTGGTCCCAGACTCCGGCAGGCGCCCCCCTGCCAAGAGGGGCAAGCTGCCCGTGCCGGTGACCTCTGTCTATCCAGAGGCACCGGACAACCTGCTGGGAGCGCTTCGCGGCGCTTCCATCGATGAAGAGCACCACACTATTATGAGTGCGGTGATGAAGAAGGTTTAGTCCTCCAAGAGCGGACTGACTGAAGCATGTGCCAGCCTTCTAACAGGCTTTGAGGTAAGTATTTAAAATATAGGAAAATATTACCGCATAGACAGTTGCCCCTGATGCTCTGTTTGGTGTTCACGAAGAAAAGCCAAATAGAGGATCAAATAATATCTGCAGGAGTCTAATACAAGTATGTCTATATGCGTATGTAGGCTTCGCTGCTGGCCTCTTCCGCACTGACTGCAGAGGTCGCTGCACTGAAGCAGAACCTCGAGCGATCCGAGAAAGAACCCGGCCTTGCCAAGAGGCAGCTCGAGGAGAACAAAGGTAAGTAATACCTTGTCTATATATATATAAGATGTGGTTGCAAAATGATAGGATCATCATGGATCTGCCAGGGGCCACGATCGAAGTGGCGACCCTGAAGCGAGCGCTGTCCGAGGCCGAAAACAAAGCAGGCGAGGAGTGCACCGAGCGGGAGAAACAAGAGGCACGGGTGGGCGAGGTGCAGCAAGAGCTCCAGGCTCTCGTGAAGAAGCACGAGACTTTGGAGCTTGACTCGAAGAAGCGAGAGTACGAGCTTGCCGCGACCCTCGAGAGAACAAAGCATGCCAAGGCTGAAGCCCAAAAGGTCCTCCAGCAAATTGAGGCGATGAGGAAGATAGCGGCGGGTAAGGCATTTAGTATGCAAAGCAAGCATGTGAAAGTAAATTACTTGTTACTTACCCGAGTCCGGAGCTCTCCAGGAGCATTTGCAGATTTGCCCCGTAGCGTGTCGGATGCCGCAAAGTACTACCAGGCCAAGGAGGGAAGCTCGACGGAGAAGTTGTTCTGGTCTTAGTATACTGGGACCGAACACGTGATGCCTGTGAGCGACCAGCTGAAGCAACTGGTCGAGCTGCACAAGGCGGCCAAATAGGCCATGAGCGGCCTTATAGTCCGGATGTGGCCTAGCGACTCCCTTCCCAACAGCTACTTCGGCCTGGTGAGGCAGCTTGTGGATGCTTGCCCACGGCTAGAAGTCATAAAGCAGTCCATCTGCATCGAAGGTGCACGTCGGGCTTTTCCCATGCGAAGGTGCACTGGGCCAAGATGGACGCCGAGAAGCTGGTGAAGGAGGGGCCGTCGCAGGGCAAGGAGCATCGCCACCCTGAAATGTATTATGAGGGAGTCCTGAAGGGTGCCCGTCTTGTGGCGGACGAGTGTGGGAAGGATGTAATTTTTGAATGAACTTGCTCGTGTGATCCTGTATTATGAAAACTTGTTCATGTGCTCTATGCAACGCTTGTTTGAATTTAAAATATTACCTTTTGTGCGACTGTTTATCAAATCTGAGAGATGGTCAGTCGTCGGCTTCTGCCCCCATGCCATGAGCGCTGGGGTGTTGTTGAATAGAGAATGCGGTAATAGTCTAGTGCTATGCATTGTTTATTCAAAAAGGTGCGTCGAAGCATAATGATACAAGTAGTGCGATAAGCAAAAAGTAGGACTATTTGACATGTCCCCTCCAAGGGCAAGCTGCGGAATGGTATTTAAAGCAGGTATTTTACTCGTTATCAAAGACCACCTGGGAGTTCCATGGTGCGACGTAGCTTTCTGCCTCCTTGGTTGTTGTATCGTGTGTCCGGCAGTCGTGCTGCCAGAAGGGGTTTCCAGAGAGTAAAGTCATGAAAGAGAGAAAAAATAACAAAGCGGGAAGCCCCTAGTGCGGTTGAGCTGCATTTTGGGGCGTGTCATAGTCGTGCCCCCCCCCCCCCGCGCCTATGCCCATGGTATTTTCAATGCGTAATTATGTACGCATGGCACGGATTTCGCCGTTTGGCTGGGATTGGGGTGGGGGCTGCATTGCTACGCGAGCTCAGAAAGTGCCAGACGGTCTTGTTGCAGATTACTCCAGGCGCGCTAGACGGTGTCCTGGTGTTTAATCACCGAACTGGTGGATTGCCTGAAGAGGCTGCTTTGTGCTTCTGCTGCGAGGGCCGCAGTGTGCTCCTCCGTGTGGAGGGAGCGCTCTGTGTTTCCATTGACTGTGATGACGCCCTGAGGTCCTGGCATCTTGATCCTGAGGTATGCATAATGCGGTACCGCATTGAATCTCGCAAGTGTGGTTCGCCCGAGTAGTGCATGATAGCCACTGCGGAACGGGACTAAATCGAAGATTAACTCCTCACTTCAGAAGTTGTCCGGGGATCCAAAGACCACTTCCAGTGTGACTGAGCCTGTGCAATGGGCCCCTACACCTGGTATGACGCCTTTGAAGGTCGTTTTTGTGGGTTTGATCCATGAGGGGTATATACCCATTTTGCGCATTGTGTCCTGATAAAGCAGGTTCAAGCTGCTGCCGCCGTCCATAAGGACTCGAGTGAGGTGAAATCGGTCGATGGTTGGTTCTAGGACGAGTGTGGCGAATCCGCCATGACAGATACTAGTGGGGTGGTCCCTGCGATCGAAGGTGATCGAACAGGAGGACCATGGGTTGAACTTTGGGGCGATTGGCTCCAACGCATATACATCCCTTAGCGCACGCTTCCGCTCCCTCTTGGGGATGTGGGTTGCGTATATCATGTTCACCGTCCGCACTTGTGGGGGAACCTCTTATGTCCTCCGGTGTTCGGCGGCCGGGGCTCCTCCTCGTCATCGCTATGTAAACCTTATCTTTGCTTTCGGCATTTAACTTGCCAGCCTGCTTGAACACCCAACATTTCCTGTTGGTGTGGTTGGCTGGCTTGTTGGGGGTGCCGTGTATTTGACACGAGCGATCGAGTATACGGTCCAAACTGGACGGGCCCGGAGTGCTTCTTTTGAATGGCTTTTTCTGCTGACCGGGTTTAGAGCCTCTGAATCCGGCATTGACTGCCGTGTCCTCGGTATTGTCGCTGTTGATGCGACGCTTGTGTTTGTTGCGACGTGACCTGCCATTGCTATCCTTTGTATCCGAAGTACCATGGTTCTTTGATATGGTATTGCTTCGAGCCAGCCAGCTGTCCTCTCCCGCGCAAAAGCGGGTCATGAGTGTCGTGAGGGCTGCCATGGATTTCGGCTTTTCCTGGCCAAGGTGCCGGGCGAGCCACTTGTCGTGGATGCTGTGCTTAAAAGCTGCTAGGGCCTCTGCATCCGGATAGTCGACTATTTGATTTTTCTTTGTCAGGAACCGTGTCCAGAATTGCCTGGCCGATTCCTGTGGCTGCAGAATTATGTGGCTCAAGTCATCGGCATCTGGTGGTCGCACATAAGTGCCCTGGAAGTTGTCGAGGAATGCGGCTTCCAGATCTTCCCAATAGCCAATGGATTCTGCTGGCAGGCTGTTGAGCCAATGCCGAGCTGGTCCTTTGAGTTTAGTGGGAGGTATTTGATGGCGTGTAGATCGTCACCGCGGGCCAGGTGGATGTGCAGGAGGAAGTCATCGATCCATACAACAGGATCTATTGTACCGTCGTATGATTCGATATTTACGGGTTTGAAACCCTCTGGGATTTGGTGATCCATTACTTCGTCTGTGAAGCATAGGGGGTGTGCGGCGCCTCTGTACTGGGCTATATCGCGACGCAACTCAAATGAGTCTTGTCCGCTGTGTTCGGCCTGGCCGGATTTACTTTTACTTTATCCGGCGTGACAGTTATCGTCTTGCATAGTGGCGCGCCCTCGTGATCTGTAGATCGATCTTGCGTGTTTTGCTTTGTCCTCCAATACGTCTCGCAGGTCTAGCGTGTTTCCCTGTGCCTTGACATTTTTATTTGAGTGGCGTCGGGGTGCGGACTGAGCTTTTGGCTGAAATACCTCTCTGTCGCGGCCACGAGGTGGCCGATCAGCTGCGTCATACGCTGGAGATGTAGGTTTTAATGCTTCCTCCTCCAGTCGGGGTAGCAACCTGCGCTTTGGGTAACTCTTGGAGGGGCGTTCGAGTTCATATTCCTCGGCCGCAAGGACTTCAGTCCATCTGTCAGCTAACCGATCTTGGTCAGCTCGAAGCTGATGTTGCTTTTTCTTAAGGCTATTTGTCGTGGCTGTAAGCCGGCGCTTGAAGCGCTCTTGCTCGACGGGATCCTCAGGCATGACAAATTCGTCATCGTCGAGGCTTGCCTCGTCTTCGGAGGGAGGCATGTAATTATCATCCTCCGCCTCTCCATGTGCCGCTCTCTCGGGAGGGCTGGCTTCTCCATCCTCCTGCTCTAAATCTTGCTGGAGGGGATTGTCGTCATCTTCGGCACTGTCCGGAGTGCTATTATCTCCTGTGCCGGTATCACCGCTTTTGCCTTGGCGAGACTTAGAGCGGCGCCGCTGCCGTCGGCGCTTGGGTTGCTTCTTGGAGGGGTCATCCTCCATTGTCCCGTCGCCATTCCCTTCTTTGGGTGCGTTCACCATATATATATCATATGATGAGGTGGATGTCCAGTGCCCTATGGGCAGTGGTTCTTGTTCGTCTCCTGCATCATCGTGCATACCGTCGATGTCTTCGGAGTCGAAGTCGAGCATATCGGTCAAATTGTCGACAGTGGCTACTAAGTGGGTGGTGGGTGGGCAGCGAATTTCTTCGTCATCCGCATCCCAATCCTGCCGGACATAGTTCGGCCAGGACTCTCCTGACAAGGAGAGAGACCTTAATGAGTTCAGTATGTCGCCGAAGGGTGAGTGCTGAAAGATATCCGCCGAGGTGAACTCCATGATCGGCGCCCAGTCGGACTCGATAGGCACGGGCGCGGGCGGTTCGGAGTCCGTGGCCGGGGAAGAATCCGGCAGTTTGGCGTCACGGCTCTCGTGAAGGGTAAGGTCGATACTCGACTCAATCACTGCTGAGAATGCGGCCTCCGTGGCGGGGTCTAACCACCCGTCCATGGATGGCGCAATTGGCTCCGAATTGAGGGTCGGAGCGGTTGCCGGTGCGGTCTCCTGAACACTGTCCGGTAGTAGAGCTAAATCATGCTCGTCGTGACCGTGCAGCGCTTTCGGCAGGGGCTCGAATCCGTCGAAGATCAAGTCTCCGCGGATGTCGGCCATGTAGTTTAAGCTTCCAAACCTGACCTGGTGGCCAGGGGCGTAACTCTCGATCTGCTCCAGATGGCCAAGCGAGTTGGCCCACAGTGCAAAGCCACCGAATACGAAGATCTGTCTGGGGAGAAAAGTCTCACCCTGGACTGCATTGCTATCGATGATTGAAGGAGCCATCAAGCCTGACGATGAAAACACAGAGGAACTCTCAATCAAAGCACCAATGTCGGTGTCAAAACCGACGAATCTCGGGTAGGGGGTCCCAAACTGTGCGTCTAGGCGGATGGTAACAGGAGGCGGGGGACATGATGTTTACCTAGGTTCGGGCCCTCTTGATGGAGGTAATACCCTACGTCCTGCTTGATTGTTCTTGATAATATGAGTAGTACAAGAGTTTATCTACCACGAGATCGAATAGGCTAAACCCTAAAAGCTAGCCTATGGTATGATTGTTGTTTGTCCTATGGACTAAACCCTCCGGTTTATATAGACACCGGAGGGGGCTAGGGTTACATAGAGTCGGTTACAAGGAAGGAGATCTACATATCTGTACTGCCAAGCTTGCCTTCCACGCCAAGGAGAGTCCCATCCGTACACAGGACGAAGTCTCCAATCTTGTATCTTCATAGTCCAACAGTCTGGCCAAAGGATATAATCCGGCCGTCCGAATACCCCCTAATCCAGGACTCCCTCAAACGCCATGGAGCATATAAGATGTTCCAAGAGCTGAAATTGGTATTTCAGACTCATACCCGAGTCAAGAGGTATGAGACCTCTGACAAGTACTTTGCCTACAAGATGGAGGAGAATAGCTCAACCAGTGAGCATGTGCTCAAAATGTCTGAGTACTACAATCGCTTAAATCAAGTGGGAGTTAATCTTCCAGATAAAGATAGTGATTGACAGAGTTTTCTAGTCACTATCACCAAGTTACTGGAACTTCATGACGAACTATAATATGCAAGTGATGACAAAAATGATTCCCGAGCTCTTCGTGATGCTGAAATCAACGAAGCTAGAAATCAAGAAAAGAAATAAATGTTGATGGTTGACAAGACAACTAGTTTCAAGTAAAAGGGCAAGGGAAAGAAAGGGAACTTCAAGAAGAATGGCAAGCAAGTTGTCACTCCCATGAAGAAGCCCAAAGCTAGAGTCACTAGAAGCGGAACTGCCCCAAATACTTGGCGGATAAGAAGGATGACAAAGTGAACAAAAGTATATATGATATACATGTTATTGATGTGTACTTTACTAGTATTCATAGTAGCCCCTGGGTATTTGATACTAGTTCAGTTGCTATGATTAGTAACTCAAAACATGAGTTACAAAATGAACAAAGATAGTTGAGGGCGAGGTGATGATGTGTGTTGGAAATGATTCCAAAGGTTGATAAGATCACCATCGCACACTCCTTTACCTTCGGGGTTAGTGTTGAACCTAAAATAAATGTTATTTGGTGTTTGCGTTGAGCATAATATGATTGGATCAAGTTTATTGCAATATGGTTATTCATTTAAGTCAAAGAATAATTGCTATTCTGTTTACATGAATAAAACCTTGTGTGGTCATACACCCAAGGTGAATGGTTTATTGAATCTTGATCGTAGTGATACACATATTCATGATATTGATACCAAAATATGCAAAGTTGATAATGATAGTGCAAAATACTAGTGACACTACTGTTTAGGTCATATTAGTGTAAAGCGCATGAGGAAACTCCATGCTAATGGGCTTTTGGAATCACTTCATTATAAATCACTTGATGCTTGCGAACCATGCCTCATGGGCAAGATGACTAAGACTCCATTCTCCGGAACAATGGAGCGAGCAACAGACTTATTAGAAATAATACATACTGATGTATGCGATCCAATGAGTGTTGAGGCTCGCGGCTGGTATCGTTATTTTCTGACCTTCAAAGATGATTTGAGCAGATATGAGTATATCTAGTTAATGAAACACAAGTCTGAAACATTTGAAAAGTTCAAAGCATTTCAGAGTTAAGTGGAGAATCATCATAACAAGAAAATAAAGTTTCTATGATCTGATCGTGGATACGAAATATTTGAGTTACAAGTTTGGCCTTTAGTTGAGATAATGTTGAATAGTTTCACAACTCATGCCACCTAGAACACCACAGCGTAATGGTGTGTCCAAACGTCGTAACCGTGCTTTATTAGTTATGGTGTGATCTATGATGTCTCTTACCGATTTACCACTATCATTTTGGGGTTATGCATTAGAAACAGCTGCATTCACGTTAAATAGGGCACCATCTAAAATCCATTGAGATAACACCGTATGAACTCTGGTTTAGCAAGAAACCTAAGCTGTCGTTTCTTCAAGTTTGGGGTTGCAATTCTTATGTGAAAAAGTTTCAGCCTGATAAGCTCAACCCCAAATCGGAGAAGTGTGTCTTCATAGGATACCCAAAAGAAACTGTTGGGTACACCTTCTATCAAAGATCCAAAGGCAAGATCTTTGTTGCGAAGTGGATCCTTTCTAGAGAAGGAGTTTTTCTCGAAAGAAGTGAGTGGGAGGAAAGTAGAACTTGATAAGGTAATTATACCTTCTCCCGAATTGGAAAGTAGTTCATCATAGAAATCAGTTCCAGTGATGCCTACACCAATTAGTGAGGAAGTTAATGATGATGATCATGAAACTTCAGATCAAGTTACTACCGAACCTCGTAGGTCAACCAGGGTATGTTCCGCACTAGAGTGGTACGGTAATCCTGTTCTAGAAGTCATGTTACTAGACCATGATGAACCTACGAACTATGAGGAAGCGATGATGAGCCCAGATTCCGTGAAATGGCTTAAGACCATGAAATCTGAGATGGGATCCATGTATGAGAACAAAGTATGGACTTTGATTATGGCTTGATCGGTGAGCCATTCAGAATAAATGGATCTTCAAGAGGAAGACGGACGCTGATAGTAGTGTTACTATCTACAAAGCTCGAATTGTCGCAAAAGGTTTTCGACAAGTTCAAGGTGTTGACTACGATGAGTTTTTCTCACTCGTATCAATGCTTAAAAGTCTGTTTGAATCATGTTAGCAATTGTCGCATTTTATGAAATCTGGGAAATGGATATCAAAACTACATTCCTTAATGGATTTATTAAAGAAGAGTTGTATATGATGCAACTAGAAGGTTTTGTCAATCCTAAAGGTGCTAACAAAGTGTGCAAGCTCCAGCGATCCATCTATGGATAGGTGCAGGCATCTTAGAGTTGGAATATATGCTTTGATGAGTTGATCAAAGCATATAGTTTTGTACAGACTTTTGGAGAAGCATGTATTTACAAGAAAGTGAGTGGGAGCTCTATAGCATTTATGATATTATATGTGGATGACATATTGTTGATCAGAAATGATACTGAATTTCTGGATAGCATAAAAGGATACTTGAATAAGAATTTTTCAATGAAAGACCTCGGTGAAGCTGCTTACATATTGGGCATCAAGATCTATAGAGATAGATCAAGTCGCTTGATAAATTTTTAAATAAGTACATTCTTGACAAGTTTTTGAAGTAGTTCAAAATGGAACAGTCAAAGAAGGAGTTATTGCCTCTGTTGCAAGGTGTGAAGTTTACTAAAGACTCAAAACCCGACCACGACAGAAAATAGTAAGAGAATGAAAAGTCATTCCCTATTCCTCAATCATAGGTTCTGTAAAGTATGCTATGTTGTGTACCAGACCTATTGTATACCTTAGCATGATATTGGCAAGGGAGTACAATAGTGATCTAGGAGTAGATCACTAGACAGCGGTTAAAATTATCCTTAGAGGACTAAGGAAATATTCCTCTATTATGGAGGTGATAAAAGAGTTCGTCATAAGAGTTACGTCGATGCAAGCTTTTGACACCGATCTAGATGACTCTAAGTCTCGATCTAGATACATATTGAAAGTGGGAGCAATTAGCTAGAGTAGCTCCATGCAGAGTATTGTAGACACAAAAATTTGCAAAATACATACGGATCTGAATGTTGCTGACCTATAGAGTAAACTTCTCTCACAATCAAAACATGACCACTCTTTGGGTGTTAATCACATAGCGATGTGAACTAGATTATTGACTCTTGTAAACCCTTTGGGTATTAGTCACATGAAGATGTGAACTAATCACATAAAGATGTGAACTATTGGTGTGAAATCACATGATGATGTGAACTAGATTATTGACTCTAGTGCAAGTGGGAGACTGAAGGAAATACGCCCTAGAGGCAATAATAAAGTTGTTATTTGTGTTTCCTTATATCATGATAAATGTTTATTATTCATGCTAGAATTGTATTAACCAGAAACTTAGTACATGTGTGAATACATAGACAAACAAAGTGTCCCTAGTATGCCTCTACTTGACTAGCTCGTTAATCAAAGATGGTTAAGTTTCCTAGCCATAGACATGAGTTGTCATTTGATGAAAGGGATCACATCATTAGAGAATGATGTGATGGACTAGACCCATCCGTTAGCTTAGCACTATGATCGTTTAGTTATTTCTATTGCTTTCTTCATGACTTATACATGTTCCTATGACTATGAGATTATGCAACTCCCGAATACCGGAGGAACACCTTGTGTGCTATCAAATGTCACAACATAACTGGGTGATTATAAATATGCTCTACAGGTGTCTCCAATGGTGTTTGTTGAGTTGGCATAGATCGAGATTAGGATTTGTCACTCCGTGTATTGGAGAGGTATCTCTGGGCCCTCTTGGTAATGCACATCACTATGAGCCTTGCAAGCAATGTGACTAATGAGTTCGTCACAGGATGATGCATTACGGAACAAGTAAAGAGACTTGCCGGTAACGAGATTGAACTAGGTATGATGATTCAAATGATCGAATCTCGGGCAAGTAACATACTGATGACAAAGGGAACAATGTATGTTGTTGTGTAGTTTGACCGATAAGTATCTTCATAGAATATGTAGGAACCAATATGAGCATCCAGGTTCCGCTATTGCTTATTGACCAGAGATGTTTCTCGGTCATGTCTATATAGTTCTCGAACCCGTAGGGTCCGCACGCTTAATGTTTGATGATGATATGTATTATGAGTTATGTGATTTGATGTACCGAAGGTTGTTTGGAGTCCCAAATGAGATCACGAACATGAAGAGGAGTTTCGAAATGGTCGAGACATAAAGATTCATATATTGGAAGGTTACATTCGGAAGCCGGAATGGTTCGGGTCGTTTCGGATAAGTTTCGGAGTGCCGGGGGTTACCGGAACCTCCTCTGGGAATTTATTGGGCCTTATGGGCCTAGTGGTGGAAGAGAGGAGGCATGCCAAGGGGTGGCGTGTGCCCCCCTAGCCCAAACCGAATAGGACTAGGTCTAGGGGGGCCGGCCCCCTTTACTTCTCTTCTTCCTCTCCTTCCCTTTTCTCCTACTAGGACTAGGAAAGGGGGGAACCTACTCCTACTTGGAGTAGGATTTCCCCCTTGGGTACGCCCCTTGTGGCCGGCCCTCCTCCTCCTCCCTCCTTTATATACGGGGGAGGGGAACCCCATAGAAACACAAGTTGATCTTTAGCCGTGTGCGGTGCCCCCCTCCATAGTTTAATCCTTGGTCATATTGTCGTAGTGCTTAGGAAAAGCCCTGCATCGGTAACTTCATCATCACCGTCAACACACCGTCGTGCTTACGGAACTCACTGATACATCTCCAACGTATCTATAATTTATGAAGTATGCATTCCATGTTTACAATAGTTTTATATGATTTTGGTATGATTTGATTAAACTAACCTGGACTGACGATGTTTTCAGCAGAATTACCGTGGTGTTGTTTTTGTGCAGAAATAAAAGTTCTCGGAATGCGATGAAAATCAAAGGAGAATTTTTCTGGAAAATATAAACAATACTGGAACAAAAATCTACCGGAGGGGAGTCCCATGGGCCCCATGAGGGTGGGGGCGCCCCCCCCCCCCAGGGCGCAGCCCTATGCCTCGTGGGCTACCCGTGGGGCCTCCTAACTTGTTCTCGATGCCAATCTATCCTATAAATACCCAAACCTCCAGAAATTAACCTAGATCGGAAGTTCTGCCGCCGCAAGCCTCTGTAGCCACAAGAAATCAATCTAGGCCCTCACTGGCACCCTGCCAAAGAGGGCCATCATCACCATGAAGGCCAAGGACCAGAGGGAGAACCTCTCCCCATCCAGGGGGAGACCATGGAGGAGGAAGCACAAGGGGGAGAACCTCTCCTCCTCTCTCTCGGTGGCGCCGGAGTGCCATCGGGAGGGGAATCATCGCCGTGGTGATCGTCTTCATCAACATCACCAGCATCATCACCATCCTCATCTCTTTTACACGGTCCACTCTCCCGCACCCCGTTGTAATCCCTACTTGAACATGGTGCTTTATGCCACATATTATGATCCAATGATGTGCTGCCATCCTATGATGTTTTGAGTAGATATCCTTTGTCTTTGGGTTGATTGTTGATCTAGATTGGTATGAGTTGCATGTTTTATTTTGGTGCTGTCCTATTTTGCCCTCCATGGGGCGCAAGCGTGAGGGATTCCCGCTGTAGGGTGTTGCAATACGTTCATGATTCGCTTATAGTGGGTTGCTTGAGCGACAGAAGCATAAACCCGAGTAAGGGGGTTGTTGCGTATGGGATAAAGGGGACTTGATGCTTTAATGCTATGGTTGGGTTTTACCTTAATGATCTTTAGTAGTTGTGGATGCTTGCTAGAGTTCCAATTATAAGTGCATATGATCCAAGAATAGAAAGTATGTTAACAATTGCCTAAGACAAGTCCGCACACCGATCCATCATTATTCCACACTCGCTATTTATAATTTTTAGTAATATATTCTAACTTTATGATAACATCACCTACTTTTATATTTTATCTCTCCAATATCATGCAAAGTTATCCTCTTCATACCCACAACATAGTTTTATTTCTCGTTTCTAGTTGGAAGCAAACGTTCGGTGTATGTAGAGACATATCAGTGGTAGATAGGACTTGAGAGAATATTGATCTTGCCTTTAGCTCCTTGTGGGTTCGACACTCCATACTTATCACTTCCACCTTTGCGAATTGCTATGATGATTCCCTGCACTTGGGGATTATCACTCACCCTCGGCCTCAGCTGGATCAAGAGTACGAGGGACGTCACCGAGCTGAACGTGTGCAGATCGCAGAGATGCCGTGCATTCCGTACTTGATCGGTTGGATCGCGAAGACGTTCGACTACATCAACCGTGTTACTAAACGCTTCCGCTTTCGGTCTACGTGGGTACGTAGACACACTGTCCCCTCTCGTTGTTATGCATCTCCTAGATAGATCTTGTGTGATCGTAGGAAATTTTTTGAAATACTGCGTTCCCCAGCAATACATGATTGTTTAGCGTGAATAAATTCAAGGCGGAATGATGTAATCACTGACAATTGGAGTCCGAAGTGTCGCGTCTCCTTTTGGAAAACTATGATCATTCTTGTGAGAAGCTCCGATTTGGAAGGTGTGAGCATCAAAAATTTGCCAAACTTTACCAAATTGTTTCCATTGGATCCTGAGAGCACGCCATGCTGACAGACCGATTTTCGTTATTTCTGGAATCTATATGCATTTCTTGTAATTAGAATACCAACAAGGCCTACGCCTCTGGCCGCACCCTGTGCCCGAACTATTTGAATTTTTTTCCCATTTCTCGAACAATGAATGAAAACTCCCAAAGCGACACACAAATCATCTTGCTAGCTAGCACCCATGTGTAGTTGCGACTATAGCAAATGACTCAAATATAGCAAACAATACCGCAAATGCACCAGAAAATCAAACCATAGGGTACAATGGTGATTTCTTATAGTGGAAAACAATTTGGAGGCGAAACGATGAACTCTTGTTTTCATTCAAATGAAAATATGCGGTTAGTTCATGTAAATGTTTTCAAATAGCACACGGTACACTCACAAAAGCCGTGTGCCTACCAAACCATGGCCGATGATCTGAGTCGTGCATTCTGATTAGCCAGAACCCAAACCCCATGAATCGTACGTATGTACCATTGGATGCTCCAAGATCGAACAACAATCCTCATCCCTTTCGACAGCAAATGCAATCCGTCTAGGATTTGATTTATATGCAAAAATGCATGGTAAATGCCAAAAAATGTCTTAAATATAGCACACAAGACCTGAAATGCGCTAGAAAATCAAACCCGTGGTATAATGGCGATTGCTTAACGTGGGAAAATTTTAGAGGCAAAATGATGAACTCACGTCTTTTCATTTCAAAATTAGTACGTCTTCATTTCAAACGAAATTATTCTCTTTGTGCACACGAGCGCTTAGAGCCAGCCGTTTGTATAGGCCTTTCCGCACGACGACCGGGGATAATTTTCACCCTTTCACCTAGGCCACCAACACCCCCACCGCCCGCCCGTGTTTCACGCAACTAGTCCACCCAATCTCCATCGCTAGCTCCCCCTCCCCCAAATCCACAGTAGAACCCTCTCCGGCACCGGCGTGCTCACCCCGGCCGTGTGCCCGCTCACACGCGTCGTCATCTTCGTTTGCTCGCCAGCCACCCTCGAGCATATAGACCCTATAACCCTCGCCTCTCCTCTAGTCCGGTAGGGTTTGCATTAAGAAACATGTTAGTTACCGCTCTCCATCATGGTGGGGCATATTTCCTCGCAATCCCTCTTCCTATGTCATTCTGTATGTTCCCAAATTGGCTATAAAATAATGGAGAGCGTATATATGTTCATTATCTACCTTCATGACTAGTACATATAATCTGTATTTGTTCCAATAAGTTACTACCGATTTATAGATCGCAGGCGCCCGAGTCACACAAACTTAACAAAGAAGTCGTACATTTTCTAAATTATTGCATGACATGCTTAGAGAGCTTGATACCAAGTTGTTAGTTTTATGCCTATCCTCCTTTCTTCAGTTCCGCATGTGTTCTCTGTAGATTCAGGCAATGTATCTTCATCTGATTCCAACAACCCTAGGTCTTCAGCAGATGGTGAGGGATCAAGTAATCTTGAACGGGATAGAGCTGTAGCAATTACCCTTCCGGCCAGGACACGGATGGACGCTCCAATGAAGCCCACACACCAACCTAAAGGTGTATGTGAAGTAACCGAGATCGATTTAAAGTCTTGGGATCCAACTAAACCAGATAAAGCACTCACGAGGTTTAGGAGTGTGTGTGGATTTGTTGGCATGGCAAGGCTCAACATTAATTTGTTGGGGTTTCGAAAGGATGACATAGAAATACGGCAAAGGATGGGCTGGGATATCATGGATCACTTCAACGTTCCAGAGCAGTGGATAATGCAGGTGGAACACGCTGCACTAAAGAAGGCTAGGGTTGCTTGGAGAAACTAGAAGCATGTGATGTACAAGAAGTACTTGAGTGAAGGAAAGGACCCAATCCCCGCATACCCCCAAATTACAAAGACAGACTGGGCAGAATTCAAAAGGGTCAAGGCAACTATAGACTTTGCTAAGAAGAGTGCTAAGAAACCGGAACTTTGGAAGAGTAACACGCGCCCCCACCATATGGGTGTGGCAGGATACTATAGCATGAAACCGATATGGGACCAGGAGGACAAAGAAGCAGTAGCGACGGGTGGGAAACCGGTCTTTAGTGAAATTATGGGCGAAAGCGCTAGAGACTACTTGCGGGCACGTTCAAGGAGGCGTGATGACGGAACTTAGTACTTTGAAAACACACATGACGACGAACTATATCGTGTGATGTTAAAGTCTTCTAAGATCCCTGGAAGGTTCTACAGGAACTCAGGGCCATGTGACATTTTGTCCGACGCTCTGGAAACAAGAGAGCCCCCTGGCCGTGCAAGGGGTATAGGTGTTAATGTCCGGCACAAGAGGGCTTTCACACTCAGCAAAGAAGAGAGGCTCAACATGAAAAAAGCGAGGAGTGAAATGAAGCAGAATGAATTGTATGAAGGGTTGAGGAAGGACACGTATCCGGCTGTTCGAAAGGATATTGAGGAGTTAATGATGATGTAGAAGACTCTAACACTGACAGATAGCCAGCAGATGGGAGGGGAGGCGGGCATGGAGGATGCTACTTATTGCGCGACAACATCACATAAGAGTAGCTATGCATCAGCTGACCCCAGCAACATTGAGACTGCATCTGCTCATGATGATGCTATATCTGATCTATCTGGAATGAAAGACAGACTGAAGGGTGTGCTTACACATTATGAAGGTACATTAAAATGTGCAACAGCCTAGGTTTGCCCACCCTTATTGGGAGAGGGCCTCTTGTTGGGCAATTTAAGTCGGGCTGTGTGAAGTGCTACGTGACTGAAGTAAAGCCTTGATTCAATGAATTTGCCCAAAAGAATGTCCTAGCAGACTTTGATGAGCAAAGGACCTTGGGAGAAACACTCTTACATCACATCCAGTGGCCACGAAAGGAAATAGAGTTCATGGATGAGATCCGTGAAGCCCCGCCAAGAGAAACCATTATCGCCCTTGACACTCTTCTTGCCACAGCAGCTTTCACGTGCTTCCCCCAAAGAACCTAATACTCGTAATCCGACGGCTGATGCATCAACCTGTGATTAGCCGGCCCGACTTTGTGCCTTAAAGGCCATATCATCATCCGCCCCAGAGCGGCCAGGGGCAAGGCCTATAACTACTGAAGAGGCACCACCGGTTCATGTTGGGGAACGTAGCAGAATTTTTAAAATTTTCTACGCATCACCAAGATCAATCTATGGAGTCATCTAGCAACGAGGGAGATAGGAGTGCATCTACATACCCTTGTAGATTGCGTGCGGAAGCGTTCAAGAGAATGGGGTTGATGGAGTCGTACTCGACGTGATCCAAATCACCGATGACCTAGTGCCGAACGGACGGCACCTCCGCGTTCAACACACGTACGGTTGGGAAGACGTCTCCTCCTTCTTAATCCAGCAAGGGGGAAGGAGAGGTTGATGAAGATCCAGCGGCACGACGGCATGGTGGTGGATGCAGCAGGATCCCGGCAGGGCTTCGCCAAGCGCAAGCGGTGAGGAGAGGTGTTACGGAGGGAGAGGGAGGCGCCAAGAGCAAGGGTGCGGCTGCCCTCCCTCCCCCCTCTTTATATAGGGGCCTTGGGGGCGCCAGCCCTAGGAGATGGATCTCCAAGGGGGGGGCGGCCAAGGGGTGGCTTCCCCCCAAGCCAAGTGGGGGGCGCCCCCACCCCTAGGGTTTCCCAACCCTAGGCGCATGGGAGGCCTAAGGGGGGGGGGCGCACCAGCCCACTAGGGGCTGGTTCCCCTCCCAATTCAGCCCATGGGGCCATCCGGCATAGGTGGCCCCACCCGGTGGACCCGAGGACCCTTTCGGTGGTCCTGGTACAATACCGGCGACCCCCGAAACCTTCCCGATGGCCAAAACTGGACTTCCTATATATAAATCTTTACCTCCGGACCATTCCGGAACTCCTCGTGACGTCCGGGATCTCATCCGGGATTCCGAACAACTTTCGGGTTACTGCATACTAATATCTCTACAACCCTAGCGTCACCGAACCTTAAGTGTGTAGACCCTACGGGTTTGGGAGACATGCAGACATGAACGAGACGAATCTCCGGTCAATAACCAACAGCGGGATCTGGATACCCATGTTGGCTCCCACATGCTCCTCGATGATCTCATCGGATGAACCACGATGTCGAGGATTCAATCAATCCGTCTACAATTCCCTTTGTCAATCGGTACGTTACTTGCCCGAGACTCGATCGTCGGTATCCCAATACCTCGTTCAATCTCGTTACCGGCAAGTCACTTTACTCGTGCCGTAATGCATGATCCCGTGATCAACCACTTCGTCACATTGATCTCATTATGATGATGCATTACCGAGTGGGCCCAGAGATACCTCTCCGTCATACTGAGTGACAAATCCCAGTCTCGATTCGTGCCAACCCAATAGACACTTTCGGAAATACCTGTAGTGTACCTTTATATTCACCCAGTTACGTTGTGACGTTTGGCACACCCAAGGCACTCCTACGGTATCCGGGAGTTGCACAATCTCATGGTCTAAGGAAATGATACTTGACATTCGGAAAAGCTACAACAAACGAACTACACGATCTTTGAGCCATGCTTAGGATTGGGTCTTGTCCATCACATCATTATCCTAATGATGTGATCCCGTTATCAATGACATCCAATGTCCATAGTCAGGAAACCATGACTATCTTTTGATCAATGAGCTAGTCAACTAGGGGCTCACTAGGGACGTGTTTGTGGTCTATGTATTCACGCATGTATTACGATTTCCGGATAACACAATTATAGCATGAATAATAGACAATTATCATGAACAAAGAAATATAATAAGAACCATTTTATTATTGCCTCTAGGGCATATTTCCAACAGTCTCCCACTTGCACTAGAGTCAATAGTCTAGTTACATAGTGATGAATCGAACACCCATGCAGTTCTGGTGTTGATCATGTTTTGCTCTAGGGAGAGATTTAGTCAACGGATCTGCCACATTCAGGTCCGTATGTACTTTACAAATCTCTATGACTCCATTTTGAACACTTTCACAAATGGAGTTGAAGAGACGCTTGATATGCCTGGTCTTCCTGTGAAACCTGGGCTCCTTGGCAAGGGCAATAGCTCCAGTGTTGTCACAGAAGAGAGTCATCGGGCCCGATGCATTGGGTATGACTCATAGGTCGCTAATGAACTCCCTAACACAGACTGCTTCTTCTGCTGCCTCCGAGGCTGCCATGTACTCCGCTTCACATGTAGATCCCGCCACAACACTTTGCTTGCAACTGCACCAGCTTACTGCCCCACCATTCAGAATATACATGTATCCGGTTTGTGACTTAGAGTAATCCAGATCTGTGTCGAAGCTAGCATCGACGTAACCCTTTACGACAAGCTCTTCGTCACCTCCATAAACGAGAAACATATCCTTAGTCCTTTTCAGGTACTTCAGGATATTCTTGACCGCTGTCCAGTGTTCCATGCCGAGATTACTTTGGTACCTTCCTACCAAACTTACCGCAAGGTTTACATCAGGTCTGGTACACAGCATAGCATACATGATAGACCCTATGGCCGAGGCATAGGGGACGAGACTCATATTTTCTCTATCTTCTGCCGTGGTCGGGAATTGAGCCGTGCTCAATCTCGTACCTTGCAATACAGGCAAGAACCCCTTCTTTGACTGATCCATTTTGAACTTCTTCAATATCTTGTCAAGGTACGTACTCTGTGAAAGACCAATGAGGCGTCTCGATCTATCTCTATAGATCTTGATGCATAATATATAAGCAGCTTCTCCAAGATCCTTCATTGAAAAACACTTGTTCAAGTAGGCCTTTATGCTTTCCAAGAATTCTATATCATTTCCCATCAACAGTATGTCATCCACATACAGTATGAGAAATGCTACAGAGCTCCCACTCACTTTCTTGTAAATGCAGGCTTCTCCATAAGTCTGCGTAAACCCAAACGCTTTGATCATCTCATCAAAACGAATGTTCCAACTCCGAGATGCTTGCACCAGCCCATAAATCGAGCGTTGGAGCTTGCACACCTTGTCAGCATTCTTAGGATCGACAAAACCTTCCGGATGCATCATATACAATTCTTCCTTAAGGAAACCATTAAGGAATGCCGTTTTGACGTCCATTTGCCATATCTCATAATCATAGAATGCGGCAATTGCTAACATGATTCGGACGGACTTCAGCTTCGCTATGGGTGAGAAAGTTTCATCGTAGTCAACCCCTTCAACTTGTCGATAACCCTTAGCGACAAGCCGAGCTTTATAGATGGTTACGTTACCATACGCGTCTGTCTTCTTCTTAAAGATCCATTTATTTTCTATGGCTCGCCGATCATCGGGCAAGTCAGTCAAAGTCCATACTTCGTTTGCATACATGGATCCTATCTCGGATTTCATGGCTTCCAGCCATTTGTTGGAATCCGGGCCTGCCATCGCTTCTTCACAGTTCGAAGGTTCACCGTTGTCTAACAACATGATTTCCAAGACAGGGTTGCCATACCACTCTGGTGCGGAACGTGTCCTTGTGGACCTACGAAGTTCAGTAGCAACTTGATCTGAAGTTTCATGATCATTATCATCAACTTCCTCTCTAGTCGGTGCAGGCACCTCAGGAACATTTTCTTGAGTTGCGCCACTAACCGGTTCAAGAGGTAATACTTCATCAAGTTCTACTTTCCACCCACTTATTTCTTTCGAGAGAAACTCTTTCTCTAGAAAGGACCCATTCTTAGCAACAAATATCTTGCCTTCGGATCTGAGGTAGAAGGTATACCCAATAGTTTCTTTAGGGTATCCTATGAAGACGCATTTTTCCGATTTGGATTCGAGCTTTTCAGGTTGAAGTTTCTTGGCATAAGCATCGCATCCCCAAACTTTTAGAAACGACATCTTAGGTTTCTTCCCAAACCATAATTCATACGGTGTCGTCTCAACAGAATTCGACGGAGCCCTATTTAAAGTGAATGCGGCAGTCTCTAAAGCATAGCCCCAAAATGACAGCGGTAAATCGGTAAGAGACATCATAGATCGCACCATATCCAATAGAGTGCGATTACGACATTCGGACACACCATTACGCCGAGGTGTTCCAGGCGGCGTGAGTTGTGAAACTTTTCCACATTTTCTTAAGTGTGTGCCAAATTCATGACTCAAGTATTCTCCCCCACGATCTGATCGCAAGAACTTGATTTTCCTGTCACGTTGATTCTCAACCTTGCTCTGAAATTCCTTGAACTTTTCAAAGGTCTCAGACTTGTGTTTCATTAAGTAGACATACCCATATCTACTGTAGTCATCAGTGAGGGTGAGAACATAACGATAGCCACCGCGAGCCTCAACACTCATTGGACCGCACACATCAGTATGTATGAGTTCCAATAAGTTGGTTGCTCGCTCCATTGTTCCTGAGAACGGAGTCTTGGTCATTTTACCCATGAGGCATGGTTCGCACGTGTCAAATGATTTGTAATCAAGAGACTCCAAAAGTCCATCGACATGGAGCTTCTTCATGCGTTTGACACCTATGTGACCAAGGCGGCAGTGCCACAAGTATGTGGGACTATCATTATCAACCTTACATCTTTTGGTATTCACACTATGAATATGTGTAACATTACGCTCGAGATTCATTAAGAATAAACCATTCACCAGCAGAGCATGACCATAAAACATATCTCTCATATAAATAGAACAACCATTATTCTCGGATTTAAATGAGTAGCCATCTCGAATTAAACGAGACCCTGATACAATGTTCATGCTCAAAGCTGGCACTAAATAACAATTATTGAGGTTTAAAACTAATCCCATAGGTAAATGTAGAGGCAGCGTGCTGACGGCGATCACATCGACCTTGGTACCATTCCCGACACGCATCGTCACGTCGTCCTTCGCCAGTCTCCGCTTATTCCGCAGCTCCTGCTTTGTTTGAGTTACAAATGTGAGCAACCGCACCAGTATCAAATACCCAGGAGCTACTACGAGTACTGGTAAGGTACACATCAATTACATGTATATCACATATATCTTTAGTGTTGCCGGCCTTCTTGTCTGCTAAGTATTTGGGGCCGTTCCGCTTCCAGTGACCACTTCCCTTGCAATAAAAAACACTTAGTCTCGGGCTTGGGTCCATTCTTTGGCTTCTTCCCGGCAGCTTTCTTACAGGGCACGGCAACTCCCTTGCCGTCCTTCTTGAAGTTCTTCTTACCCTTGCCTTTCTTGAACTTAGTGGTTTTATTCACCATCAACACTTGATGTTCCTTTTTGATTTCCACCTCTACTGATTTCAGCATTGAATATACCTCAGGAATGGTCTTTTCCATCCCCTGCATATTGAAGTTCATCACAAAGCTCTTGTAGCTCGGTGGAAGCGACTGAAGGATTCTGTCAATGACCGCGTCATCCAGGAGATTAACTCCCAGCTGAGTCAAACGGTTATGCAACCCAGACATTTTGAGTATGTGCTCACTGACAGAACTATTTTCCTCCATCTTACAGCTGAAGAACTTGTCGGAGACTTCATATCTCTTGACTCGGGCATGAGCTTGGAAAACCATTTTCAGCTCTTCGAACATCTCATATGCTCCGTGTCTCTCAAAACGCTTTTGGAGCCCCGGTTCTAAGCTGTAAAGCATGCCGCACTGAACGAGGGAGTAATCATCAGCACGTGACTGCCAAGCATTCATAACGTCTTGGTTCTATGGGACAGGTGCATTACCTAGCGGTGCTTCTAGGACATAATCTTTCTTGGCAGCTATGAGGATGATCCTCAGGTTCCGGACCCAGTCCGTATAGTTCCTGCCATCATCTTTCAGCTTGGTTTTCTCTAGGAACGCGTTGAAGTTGAGGACAACGTGGGCCATTTGATCTACAAGACATATTGTAAAGATTTTAGACTAAGTTCATCTAATCAAATTACTCAATGAACTCCCACTTAGATAGACATCCCTCTAGTCATCTAAGTGAAACATGATCCGAGTCAACTAGGCCGTGTCTGATCATCACGTGAGACGGACTAGTCAACATCGGTGAACATCTTCATGTTGATCGTATCTTCTATACGACTCATGCTCGACCTTTCGGTCTTCTGTGTTCCGAGGCAATGTCTGTACATGCTAGGCTTGTCAAGTCAACCTAAGTGTACTGCGTGTGTAAATCTAGCTTACACCCGTTGTCTTCGAACGTTAGAATCTATCACACCCGATCATCACATGGTGCTTTGAAACAACGAACCTTCGCAATGGTGCATAGTTAGGAGGAACACTTTCTTGAAATTATTACGAGGGATCATCTTATTTAAGCTACCGTCGTTCTAAGCAAATAAGATGTAAAACATGATAAACATCACATGCAATCAAATAGTGACATGATATGGCCAACATCATTTGCTCCTTCTGATCTCCATCTTCGGGGCTCCATGATCATCGTTGTCACCGGCATGACACCATGATCTCCATCATCATGATCTCCATCATCGTGTCTTCTTGAAGTTGTCCCATCATCTATTACTTCTACTACTATGGCTAACGCTTTAGCAATAAAGTAAAGTAATTACATGGCGTTTATGTTGACACGTAGGTCATAAATAAATAAAGACAACTCCCATGGCTCCTGCCGGTTGTCATACTGATCGACATGCAAGTCGTGATTCCTATTACAAGAACATGATCATCTCATACATCACATATATCATTCATCACATCCTTTGGCCATATCACATCACAAAACACTTGCTGCAAAAACAAGTTAGACGTCCTCTAATTGTTGTTGCTAGTTTTTACATGGCTGCTATAGGTTTCTAGCAAGAACGTTTCTTACCTACGCCAAAACCACAATGTGAATTGCCAATTTCTATTTACCCTTCATAAGGACCCTGTTCATCGAATCCGATCCGACTAAAGTGGGAGAGACAGACACCCGCCAGCCACCTTATGCAACTAGTGCATGTCAGTCGGTGGAACCAGTCTCACGTAAGCGTACGTGTAAGGTCGGTCTGGGCCGCTTCATCCCACAATGCCGCCGAATGAAGATAAGACTAGTAACGGCAAGATAATTAACAATATCGACGCCCACAACTGCTTTGTGTTCTACTCGTGCATAGAAACTATGCATAGACCTAGCTCATGATGCCACTGTTGGGGAACGTAGCAGAATTTTTAAAATTTTCTACGCATCACCAAGATCAATCTATGTAGTCATCTAGCAACGAGGGAGAGAGGAGTGCATCTACATACCCTTGTAGATCGCGTGCGGAAGCGTTCAAGAGAATGGGGTTGATGGAGTCATACTCGACGTGATCCAAATCACCGATGACCTAGTGTCGAACGGACGGCACCTCCGCGTTCAACACACGTACGGTTGGGAAGACGTCTCCTCCTTCTTGATCCAGCAAGGGGGAAGAAGAGGTTGATGAAGATCCAGCGGCACGACGGCGTGGTGGTGGATGCAGCAGGATCCTGGTAGGGCTTCGCCAAGCGCAAGCGGGGAGGAGAGGTGTTACGGAGGGAGAGGGAGGTGCCAAGAGCAAGGGTGCGGCTGCCCTCCCTCCCCCCTCTTTATATAGGGGCCTTGGGGGGCGCCGGCCCTAGGAGATGGATCTCCAAGGGGGGCGGCGGCCAAGGGGTGGCTTCCCCCCCAAGCCAAGTGGGGGGCGCCCCCACCCCTAGGGTTTCCCAACCCTAGGCGCAGGGGAGGCCCAAGGGGGGCGCACCAGCCCACTAGAGGCTGGTTCCCCTCCCAATTCATCCCATGGGGCTCTCCGGGACAGGTGGCCCCACCCGGTGGACCCCCGGGACCCTTCCGGTGGTCCCGGTATAATACCGGCGACCCCCAAAACCTTCCCGATGGCCAAAACTGGACTTCCTATATATAAATCTTTACCTCCGGCCCATTCCGGAACTCCTCGTGACGTCCGAGATCTCAGCCAGGATTCCTAACAACATTCGGGTTATTGCATACTAATATCTCTACAACCCTAGCAAACCGAACTTTAAGTGTGTAGACCCTACGGGTTCGGGAGACATGCAGACATGACCGAGATGACTCTTCGGTCAATAACCAACAGCAGGATCTGGATACCCATGTTGGCTCCCACATGCTCCTCGATGATCTCATCGGATGAACCACGATGTCGAGGATTCAATCAATCCGTATACAATTCCCTTTGTCAATCAGTACGTTACTTGCCCGAGACTCGATCGTCGGTATCCTAATACCCCGTTCAATCTCGTTACCGGCAAGTCACTTTACTCGTGCCGTAATGCATGATCCCGTGATCAACCACTTGGTCACGTTGAGCTCATTATGATGATGCATTACCGAGTGGGCCCAGAGATACCTCTCCGTCATACGGAGTGACAAATCCCAGTCTTGATTCAGGCCAACCCAACAAACACTTTCGGAAATACCTGTAGTGTACCTTTATAGTCACCCAGTTACGTTGTGACGTTTGGCACGCCCAAGGCACTCCTACGGTATCCGGGAGTTGCACAATCTCTTGGTCTAAGGAAATGATACTTGACATTCAGAAAAGCTACAGCAAACGAACTACATGATCTTTGAGCTATGCTTGGGATTGGGTCTTGTCCATCACATCATTCTCCTAATGATGTGATCCCGTTATCAATGACATCCAATGTCCATAGTCAGGAAACCATGACTATCTTTTGATCAACGAGCTAGTCAACTAGAGGCTCACTAGGGACGTGTTTGTGGTCTATGTATTCACACATGTATTATGATTTCCGGATAACACAATTATAGCATGAATAATAGACAATTATCATGAACAAAGAAATATAATAATAACCATTTTATTATTGCCTCTAGGGCATATTTCCAACAGTTCAGATGTCGGCCGCTGAAGTAGCGGGAGGAGACCCAGCTGCAGCACATGCTCAGCAGACCAACTTGGTGGAACGGACTGCTAAGTTGTTTGATGCTTCGAAACCGCCTACTAAGCAGTCTGTAGGTCTAGAACCGATTGCTCATCAGTCCGTGGGTCTGCAGCCGCGTGCTCGGCATACCAATGTGTCAGCACTTCCTGCTCAGCAAACGAACGCATTGGCACGCCCTTCTCAGCACACCGACAAGTTGGCACCACCTGCGCAGAAACCCGACATAGCTTCAACGCATGGTCACGAGTATGTTGCCTCTACTCCTACAACCTAGCAGTCCGTCACAACAACATTGCCAGTTCAGGGGTCGGGCATAGCTAAACCATCTGCTAAGCAGTCTGTCGAAGCTTCACCGTCTGCTCGGCAGTCTACCTTTCAGAAAACCAGACGTTCTAACAGAAATGCTTCAAGTACCAAGAAGAAAGCGGTCAAAAAGGTTGCACCCACGAGGAAGCGCGCCCGGAGAGCGAAGAGGAAAGAGAACAATTGCCTCTTACTTAAAGCACTCATCACCCGGAACCAAATTAATAGCATGTTTTTTGAATCGGGGAGTAATATTATTTCTGATGGCATGCATGATGAAGAAATAGATTTGCATCTTGCTAAAAATAAAGCAAACGTACTTGAAGCATGCAAGTTCATCGATGGCCAGCCATTTCTTGTTGGCAAATACTTTGATAAGTGCAGCTCCAGTTGCTGCGAGTTACATAAATATTGCATGGATCAAATGTCAGCAGGTCATCATGTTCTGCTAGTCCACTACAACAGAGATCATTTCCGACACGATACTGGTTCCATCAATGTGAGTTTCGAGGACTTACATCTCTTCTTCAACTTCAACGAGCTAGATGTCACTCTTGTTAGATGACTGAAACTGTAAGTACTTAACAAACTCTGATCAACTTCTCCATACAAGGCTGTAAATGATAAACAACTAACTGCATTTTATTCTACTCAAGGGATTGAATGGGCAGAGAAGAAAAAGGGAGAGAGTGTATTCCATAGATCCTGCATTAGCAAATGACACAACATTAGATGGTAAGGACCTACGGGACTGGGCCATTAACACGATCGTCCATATCTTTGAAAACACATCCCATGCAGAATCATTTCTCTGGCCATATCATGCACGGTAAGTCAAGTAAACAACCATGCATACACTGATTGCCTTTTAGATTTTGACATAATTCGTAAGTTCATGGCTTTCTTAATACGTTGCAATCATTGGATATTGGTATTCATTGTTTCAAACAAGAAAATAGTTTACTTCATGGATTCTCTCAGAGAGTCAACAAATGCTCAGGATCTGATGCATCTTCAGCAATTCATGGATAGGTATTGAGTTCTATGATGTTGAAATTTATTTGCATTCATATATGGTTCAATAATTGATGTTGTCAAAATTCATCGTCAATTGCAGTGTGCTCGCATTGTGGAAAACTAAACCACGAAACCTATTCAAGAGGGAACTACCTCTACAGCACGAGATCTTTTCTCCGGTAACACACCGAAATCTGTTATTTTCGGAAAATTTATCCAATAGTCTGCAAATACCTTTTGCTACGCTAATCAAATATTCAAGCTTCTAAATAAACCTCTTTCTATTTCTATCCAAAGAAAAAATACATCTAACACCAGTTAGGTTGTTCCTAACAGGACAAATACATGACTAATTATGTACAAAAAATTCCAGTGTCCCCAGCAACAAGCAGGGACCAACCTTTGTGGATACTATGTTTGCAGACACGTGATCTCCATCTGCAAATCTGTTGATAGTTGTGAAGATGCTCGTGAATTAGTACCAGTAAGTCTATCTTAATTAATATCTTCTACTCCACTCATATGGCACATTCTGATCTTAAAAAGACTGCAGCTCATCTTAGAATCGAGGACCCCTGAGCTGCTCCCCGCTAATGCATTGTTGATGGTTTAGAGATTTATCAGCGACTTCTTCCTGAATCACTACATCAATCCCACTGGTGATAATGAAGATTTCAGCATGCGTTCTCCTGAAACATTGAGTAAGCGTTAGCCGCTAAACATATACACATGGATCCATTATTTTCCATCTGATGAGGTCTTCGTATTTCGTACACTATGATTAATTATGTAATACATATATGTGTCGACAAATCATTGGAATTTAGCTACCATATGTTGAATTGCAATTGTTGTGAAATATGATCAATGTTCTTCCTATGGGCACTATTTGTTCAATTGAATATTGTGGCGAATTTTCTTTTTGCATGCCAATTCAATTTTTGTTTTAACCTGGCAATTTCTCCGCACACGGTTCAACTAAATGAGTGTGTGCGATCCACATCGGAAATCATACATCAATCATAGCGGAACCGTCGGTGAAACACAACAGATCGCAAATGATTTGCAGCACTACCACGTGTGCGTAGGGGCTCCGAAACTATTTGTGATATCACGTTATCACACACGAGAGCTCAGAGTAAACTGTTCCCAACGTAAAATACAATCTCAGTCGTAATTTTTTTAGGAAACATGTGGGATCCCAAACGAAAAGCACACGTCACTCTTGCCACCACCGTCGGTCATACACAACCAATCACAAATGGTTTGCAAAACTTGTATGTGTGCGAAGGGGCTCTTGGACCATTTGTGATAGAACATTATCACACACGGTAATTGTTGGGAAACATGTGCGATGGAGTCTTGCATGGTAGACGGGTTCCGCAGAAAACTCGTGTGCGATGGGGCACATATCGCACACAGTTCATATGTTGGCCTATGTGCCTTACATACTGTTTCCCAAACTCATTATGACACACCCTTTGGTTTCACCGCGTCATTAGAAACGTTTAATCCCCGATCCCACACGTGCAAAATAATTTATTGTGTGCTGCATCGCACATGATTACATTTTGCAAGGCCTCTGGATCATGGCTCCATATCCCCGACGGTTTCTGGGTCGTGTAGGAAGGAGCCCCCTATCGTAATAGCTCACTTAGCGATGGTTCCAAATGCCGTCGCAGAAAGGGGTTAAAACCCGTTTGTATAGCACCTCATTGTACCAGTGGATCCTCTCGGAATTTTTTGAATATTCATGAAATAATTCCAAAAATATATTCTCATCACTCCCTTCCTACTAACACTCAGCAGATTGTGATTTCCTTAAGCTTGTGACCCTGTAGGTTCGGCAACTCATAGACATGAATGAAATTGTTCATTCAATGACCAACAATAGAACCGTGGACGTCCATGTTGGTCCCTATGAGCAAGTGAATGATATTCGAGTGAACCTTTGGTTATCATGTGATGTTCCCTTTACTTCATGATACTTCACGAAACCCGGCAAGTCATAGACATGAACGAAATTGTTCATTCAATGACCGACAACGGAACCGTGGACGTCCATATTGGTCCCTATGAGCACGTGAATGATATTCGAGTGAACCTTTGGTTATCATGTGATGTTCCCTTTGCTTCATGATACATCACGAAACCCAGGATGCATCGGTATCCTCCCGAGTCATCACCATGCTCACTATACACTACTAGGAAAAGGCCTACTAATGGCGCACCTAATTTGGCCATTAATGGCGCATTAGTGGTGCGCCATTAGTAGCACGCCATTAGTATATTTTACTAATGGCGCACCACTGGTGCGCCATTAGTATATGGTATACTAATGGCGCACCTCAGATGTGCCATTAGTATATACAATAGTGCGCCATTAGTATGCCTCCCAGGGGGCCATGTATACCCAGGTGCTTTGGCATACTAATGGCGCACGACAACAGGATGCGCCATTACTAACTTCGGCATACTAATGGCGCACTGTTTAATGAAGCGCCATTAGTATCCTTTGGCATACTAATGGCGCACTATGATGTGATGCGCCATTAGTATGAATATTAGGTTTTTTATTTTTAATTTTCTGTTTTTTGCACAGGTTACAAAATGTATAATTGGACAAAATATACACAGCACACATCAACAACAGATTCATCGAATACAATAGAAGATTAGTCTCTGAATACAATTCATCATTTTAGTCTCCGAATACAATTCATCATATTAGTCTCCGAATTGAAAAGACCGAACAAAGATAGAACATTATACTACAAGTCTCGAGACCGCGAGTTTGTCTTCACATTACAAGTCGATATCGATCACTAAACTACCATCACATAGAAGAGAGTTGCGGTCATCACGATGAGCATCATCACGATGAAACTCGTCTTCATCCGATTCCTCCAACACTCCCTCCCCTCTCCAGCTAGATAGCGGGCGTATCTAGATTCGGCCTCGGCCCTAGTGGCGTACCCTTTGTAACTGTTACCGCTGAATCGGTGAACCTGTCTCCAACACTCCTCCCAGTCGTCGTAGACTCCGAGAACCTTACCCTTGTACACGAGATACCACGGCATCGCTATGCAGTAGCCAAACGAAACGTTAGTACCAATTCACAGACAATACATAAGCAATACATAAGTATGCAACAGAACGATCGGAAGAGAAAAGCAAGACATTAATAGCATCGATTACATCTAAGTTGAACGACTCTCGAAACCAAAGAGACATACTACAAGTTCATTAAAGTTTAATTACAACATGAGCCAATCGATGTTTCAGAACTAGACACAACATCACTGCTTTCGACTCAACTCAAGGGACCGGAGCGTGGATGAAGCCGCCGTCTTTCGTGGGAGTCATGAAACAATGGGCGTTGTCAGCCTGCATTTGTAGGATTGTGTCGATGTCACTGTTGGACGGTTGATTTCTGAGGTAGAACTGCCCCGAGGTACGAAGGACATCTTGATGGATGATTTCCGCAAACTCTGACTGGATGCGAAAGAATTCTTGTCTGATGTCCGCGTCCTGGATTGCCGACACGCTCGCGGCCCAATCTTTGAGTCTACTCGGTAGCAGAAGTTGATGATGGTCCCGTACGATCGCCCGCATGTGATGGATGGCGTAGTAGGCACCCTTCTAACCGCCAGGCGGCTGCTTGACGCAGCAGAACGTCGTATTGTGGGAGAACACGTGCTTGCCGTACTTACGAATAGGCCTGGTGAAGGTGCCTCCAGATTTGACGTAGCCGGGGAGAACATCATCAAGAACCTTCTTGACATTTGTGTAGTCTATGTTTGACTGACGGTCCGGGTCGAAATACGTGGCCATGGAATATTTGGGGCTTAGGAGGATGAGCGTGCAATGTGTGTCACTGCAGAAAACACGGAATGTTAAAAGAAAAACGATCGAAATCTAAGAATTCATATGTTACGGGGCGATTGAGGGGAGGACTTACTCGGGAAAGTAAGGCACGAGGAAATTATCCTTATCTTGGTTTGCCAGAATGACGCCTTCGAGGTAAGAACTCGCGACTTGCCGGTCCCCAGCGCTGCCCAAGATCTTGGCACACATGTAGAAGGGGTCGACTATCATGATGTCTGGGGTCTTGTCGCGAATGATCCGCATCTCCATACTCAGCGAAAATAGCCGAACGAAGGTGTAGTGCAGCAGATGAAGGTTCAACATAGAGTGGATGTCATCAAACCGCAGGACGATCGTACCCCCGATGGAGTTATCCACAAAGCCCTTGCCCTCTGGCACCTTGGCCGCGAAAACCGGGTATGCCACATCCTTCTCTCCGAGATGCTGCTTCTCCAAAGAAATAACACTGTCATGCAGACTCCGCATAGCACCGGTTGCAGCATCGAGCATATTTATCGGTAGCATCGGCCTACCCGCCACATGCACCCTCCTCGAGATATCCTCAGGTGAAGGTGGCCCGTCTTGAGCATGGATCGTACTCGGTGCCGGCTGGCCCGCACCCTTGTTAGTCTTTCTTTTGCGTGCCTTCTTCTTCTCCTGTAATGGGACCGAGTTCTGCTCACAGACTGCCTTCTTGAGTGTGTTGGGGCTAATCATATTTCGCACCTCGCCTATCCGAGGCTCGGTGAAGTCGGCAGCTGGAGGTGTCTCCTGAGAGCTGAACTGCAGACGACGCCTGTTGCAACTTGGCTTCTCCGCGGTACCAGCTAGATCGCGCACGTCTTTTGTTGGGTTGGGTTCTTGAGAAGGAGGCCCCATGAAGTCGCCACCGTACCCATGATCGGCAAAGTACTGATCGACGTTGGCAAATGTATCGTCGTCGTCGTCGTTTTGATCCTGTGCCATATGCATGTTTGGATCTAGTGGCATAGGGATGTCCGGCACCGTTGCGGCGGTCTGCCATGGGGCCGACTTGGCGCCAGCACGACTGGCGGTGTTGTCTTTGGGGTGGTGTCGCCCGCCCCCAAACGAATTTGGCTCTTCGGCCAAAGCAGGGGCCAGCTCAGGCAGGCGCTGAGGGTCATCACGTCATCATCGTCGGCCTCGACGGGTCGAATCGGAGGTAACAACTCGTCGGAGCCTGGCAGCACCCGAACCAGTTGAACCCTAAACAAGTTGGGTGGCATCTGGGTACCATGGAACAAGGGGTTACCCGGTTGAACGATTTTTCCCTTGGCGACATCGACCAACTCGTTGTTCACGAAGTGCAGAAGAGTGCACGGAATGTCAGCGGCGCCCTGCGAAAACATGTAGGGCGTCAGGGACGCCCAGTCAAAGGCAAGGAGATGAAGTCCTCGGTCGAGAGAGGCTTAATTAGTTACCGTGATGATGGCGTCGAGCTCGGCTAATGTCGAGGCACCGCCAATGGTGGGCGTGCAGTTGACGGAGGGGCCGCTTGCTGCAGAGGTGCCGGCCAACGTACACCCGGGTGCATTAAGCTCCCGTGCCAGCGTTGGAGACACCAATGCCGCCTCCGCCGGAGACACCAATGGCCCCGCCATCGCGTTCTGCGAGTTGCTGGCCGTGAATCTAGGAATCGGGGGCGGCCCCTGTTGGCCGCCCGCAATCCACGCACTAATCCCCTGGATCAAGGTAGGCACAATGGCGGTGATCGTCGCTCCGAGTTGTTGTTGCACTTGCTCTTGGACAATCTCCGGAATCCGCGCCACCTGTGCCCTGAGTTCTTGAACCTCGCGTGCCTGGCTTTCCGAGCTGGTCTTTTTCTCCTTTCGCCCACCAGTGTTATAGTATGACGACCATTTTGTCGACAAGCCTTTGCCGGCCACACGACCAGCTGACATCGGCTTACTGAGCTTATCCTTGTTCTTCATTACATTCAACGCCCTATTTAGAGTGGTGTCCCAAGGGTTGCTCTTAGTCGACCCCGCGCTACTGCTTTCAGTCGCCTGCGGAAGGAATGTGAACCATTTAGAAATTTGGCTTCATTAATTAGAATGCAACCATATGGAGCTAATTACGCGGGGGTGTATTCCTTACTAGAACAAGCTCAAGCGCCCTGGTCTTCGGATCTGTGGTAAGCTCCTTTGTTTTCGGGTCCTTCTTGTACCGGGCCCTGACAAAGTTCCTGGTCTGCTTGTCACCGTATTTATCGAAGAGGGGCGGTAGGCCTTGCTCGGCACGGTCCGCCTCCTCCTTGTCCCATATAGGCTCCGCCACTCTGTAACCGCCGGGACCGAGTGTGTGTTCCCCTAAGTTCAGCTCCCGCATTTCTTTCCCCCACTTACTTGATTCGGAGCTTGCGGTGCTCGAGCAATTGATCTTGAAGTCATTGTAGTCATCTTCGATGATCGAAGGATTTTTCTCCTTGATCTTCTCATAACTCTCACCTTTCTCGATCATTCTCTTCACATTGCTTTTCCAAGTAGACAGGGCCGTGCTCATCTTCATGAGGGCAGCACTGTTCACTTTATTCCCTTTGAGGCTTGTGTTTTCAAATTCAGCGGGGAACTTGTATCGTTCGTGCAGCTTCGTGAAGAGGAGGTTGCGCAAATTCCCTCGGTCAGGATGCCTCAGGTTCTCGGTGTTGATCGAGACGGTGCTCCGGAGAATGCACCCGAGCTGAAGCGAGTACCCCTTGACTATTCGTTCGGGCGCCGTTGGATTCCCGTCGGAGTCCACTTCAGTAACTTCCTCCTTGAGGGTGCGGAGCACGGTCGGGCGCCGGTCCTTCCGTTGCCTCTTCGGTTGGCTGCCATCTGTGCATGCGCCGCCATCATCAGTGGTGGCATCCTCGGCGGCACCATCAGTGGTGGCATTAGTGGGGTCATCCTCGGCGGTACCATCAGTGGTCTCAGGATCGGTGGGGAAGGCGGCGTCCTCATACAAGTGAGGTTGTTCCTCCATCTCCTGGGACAGCTCCCAGAATTTCTTGCTGCCCGAACCCCCGGCCTCATTGTTGTTGGCCATGTTTCTCTATAAATAGGAACAAAGTTTGGTCAAAAAGTTGGTTATTGTCAAGGAACAAGATCATGGTCTCATCATTTAGGGTTTGTCGACACCGAGGCATCCTAAAAGCTAAGCTTTTATCATTGAGGGTTTTTCGACGCCGAGGCACCCTAAAAGCCTAAGCTTTCAACATTTCGGTTTTTATCGACACCGAGGCACCCTAAAAGCCATGCATTAGTCACAAGTACGCCGGGGCACTTGATCCTACTTAATTAACTACTAAGATACCCTGGCCCATGCATTAGTCACAAGTACCCCATATGTCCTATTTTTAGCAAAGTCATGCTAAAATTCACGGAAAATTTCAGCATGACCTTTGCTGAAAATAGGACATATGGAGTACCCGAATTTGCCGGAACGGAAGTTAATCGACATTCCAGCAAACTCAAGGGCCTCTCGGGTGGACAAGGCAAAAAAAGGCCTCCATCACAACATGGAAAATACATTGGCATGTGAAGAGGTGAAACAATATATGCATCTCCAAGCAGTATCATATGGTCAGCAGCAGTTGACTGACAGATGCACCAAATACAACAATTCCAATTGCAATCTCCAAACAAAAACTACCCCAAAAAAAGGTGACCTCCAACTAATATCATACTAGCAGTCATGTGGCAGTTCATCTACAGTACAACAACATTTTTGCCAACAAAGATTCAATCAGAAGGCATGTGGCAGTTCACTTTCAGATTTGTAGGCAGGATGCAATTTCAACTTAGATTGACAAACACGCGGTGCAGGATGCAATTTCACTTGAAGAATTTTAAAGGCATGTAGACGAAGGTCAGATAGACAATTCATGGAACCCATATTCTATTATATAAAAAAGGGCAGCAACCTTTAAAAAGAAAACAACCAAGTGGGTATGAAATCACCACACCACATAGCAGCAAGCAGGTCTGAGTTCACCACACCACATAGCAGCAAGGGGAAAAGACAAATTCAGGAGACAATGTAAAATGCCAAATCAACACTAGCACTATCAGAATAAAACAACTAGTCCAGTGTTAGAAGACCATGCAGTAAAAGGTTAGTTAGACAACAAATATGATGTTGTTAATGGATCAGAGAGAGTACAAAACAACATAGATACAGAACATTTGCAATCTCCAAACAAAAACTACCCCAAAAAAAGGTGACCTCCAAATAATGTCCTTGTTTTGTCAGATTTGATCTATAAATAACTAGTAGTACATGTCTGAGTATTTGGATATGCTATCTATCTATCAGCAAGTAAATTATGCCATTTTAACAGATTTATACTATTAGAATGCCAAGTACATGACTGAATTTGAATTAATGCCAAGTACATCCAGTTGATTTCAGCCAAAGTTCAACCAAAAAAATGACACATACAAACTGAAGAGAAGTGTGGTGCTGATTCATATGTATGTATGTACAAGAGATGCAAGTGCCACCAAGATAGATAGTTTCAGTCAAATTAAAAAAAACAATTGGACACATACAAACTGAAGCAAACCGTCATGCTTTTTCATGTGTACATAGAAAAGATGCAAGTGGTATCCACAATTTATTAATCACATGCACTTCCTCTAATTTATTAATCACATGCTCTTTGACTAACCATCCAAAAAATATAGATCAAGGATGATACTACCAGCCACCTGCGGGGAGTAAGAATGAGTAGTTTCTGCTAATTAGAGGAATCACTCATGGTACAAAGGCACATGCAAATCCTTATGCAAGAAGTGTAGATTACAAAAGCTAGACACTCATCACTATAGTAGTCTACAACAACTGCAGAATCACCAACACTGAAAGTCAAATCTATGGGTACCATGAAAAGAAGTTAACATGGACAGCAAGTAGCTGACACAAAACGAACATAGCCTAATTTAGCTAAGAAAACCCTCAGGTTGTAGTAGAAGATACTGCTCTAAAACATGTGATCCTTTTTGCATGCTAGGTTTAGTTAGTGTTACCTGCCAAGTGCACATGTGACCGTAGTTCTAGCAAGCAATGTTGCTGAAGGGTATAGCATGTAAATTGGGTCTTGGGCTATAAGTTTAGTGAACTACAGGCTACTGGGCTTCATGGCTATGAATATCTCACATAGATTTTAAAAAAATTAAAAATTTCTTCAGCAAGCAGCAAGCAGCATTGTAACAAAAATTAAAAATTTCTTCAGCAAGCAGCAAGCAGCATTAGTGAACTACAAGCAAGCAGCAAGCAGCAAGCAGCAAGCAACAGAGGGGGAGAGG